>NW_022436942.1:18865665-19016043 GCF_009761245.1 Sapajus apella
AGGCACGCGCCACCATACCCAGCTAATTTTTTGTAGTTTTAGTAGAGACAGGGTTTCACCATATTGACCAGGATGGTCTCGATCTCTTGACCTCGTGATCCACCCGCCTCGGCCTCCCAAAGTGCAGGGATTACAGGCGTGAGCTACCGCGCCCGGCCGAAATATATATATTTTTAAAGATGGCGTTTTGCCATGTTGCCCAGGCTGGTCACAAACTCCTGAGCTCAGGCAGTCCACCCACCTCGGCCTCTCAAAGTGCTAGGATTACAGGCGTGACCAGCCAGGGCTTATTTATTTTAGACATGGGTCTTGCTCTGTCCCATGGGCTGGAATGCAGTTGCCGGATCATGGCTCACTGCAGCCTCCAACTCCTGGGCTCCAGCAGTCCTCCTGCCTCAGCCATGGCGGCTGGCTTTTCTAGGGCTTTGCTAGCTCTCTGAGTTTGTACCGGAATGAGCTGCTTAGGGGATATCTGTCTGCTCAGCCCTGAAGGAAATCAGTCCCCTCTGAGTTTCCCTCTCCCCAGGCCCAAAGCACAGCTCTCAGAGGTCTGGGACGCAGGTTTGACAGAGGGTGCCCGGTTAGCTCTGGACTTTGGCCTGCCTGACAAGGAGATCTTGGCCTAAACTAAGTGGCTGGCCCTTCCCAGTCTTCTCACTTTCCCGTCCATTTTGCAGGCCAAGAGTTGAGATTCTAGCCCTTCAAGGACTCAAGCCCCGGTGAGTCCCGGGCCCGTGTCTTTGAGCAGGATGGGTATGCAGCCTGGGTTGGGGGGACAGGGAGGACTGAGGACCGCTTAGCACCGCAGGCCTGCAGGGTGAAAACCGTGCCTCCCCACTGAGTTCTTGAGGCCAGAACGAAGCTGGCCCCCCAGGAGGTCTCAGGAGAAGGGGCCCCAATCTGCTGATCACTGAAAGGCCTCAAGGCCGCCTGCCCGGGTCAGGAGCTTCCCCTCCCCACCCCCACCACGCTACTTGACCTCAAAGAGCCGCCCGGGCTTTGGAATGCAGCGACCTAAGCTGTGCCCCCAGAGGGGGCCGCAGGCAGCGGGGGAGCGAGGGAGGGAGGGAAGGGCGGAGAGCACCGGGGCTGGAGGATTGGAGAGGTGGGGGTGGGGCGCAGGAGAGGCCCCTTTTTTCCTTTGCCCAACGCCGGAGCTGGGAGTGTGGCAAGAGAGTTTTTCTTGTAAATAGGGAACCTGTAAATACCGGTCGAGAAACTCGATCGGCTCCTGTCGCTTCCCAATTTAGGAGAAGGGCTGGAGCCAGGCTTTCAGTGGCTGCTGGGGGCGCAGGTCACGTGGCCGCCCAGGACCAGAGAGCAAGGGGAGATTTGGGGGTGGTCCCGATGCGGGTACAGGGGAGGCAGGAACCCCGGCCAACCTCGCCGGCTCTGCCCCCAGTAGTTATTTTTGTCCTTATGGCACACTCCTCCGACACTGACTGCGCCGGTGGGAAGGTCGGGGGGCTGCGCTGCTCCGCATTCACCCGCCCCAGGGCAAGGTGTATCTGTGGGCTTCCCCAGCCCTCAGTTGGCCTCTGTCTTGTTTCCGAAGCTGTGTGGAGATCTGACTCCTGAGCTACTCGCTGCTGCCTGGGATGATGGGCAGGGTGCTGGCAGGCTCTGCCCTGGTTGAAACTCCATCACTGACTGGCTTGAGGAGAAAGTGCCTAGGAGGCTGGCATCCTGCCCCCCAGCTTCCCTGGCTCTGTGCCCCAGGGAGATCAGCAGTGCCCAGAAAGGAAGGTGCCCGCTGGGACTGGTTTCCAACGAGTACTGTGTGCCAGGCTCTGTGAGACGCAATAGGGGTGTGCAGAAAAACAGACAGCGCCTGCCCTGAAGGAGCTTACAGTGCAGTAGGGCAACAGGCAAGTAAACCAGAATGAAAATACAGGAGCTTCCAGAAGCTTCTAAGTCAGACTGGGACCTGGGAGGATTCGAGGAAGAGGTGGCACTTAGGAGTTAGCTCACAGAGGAGGGGAAAGGGCATCCAGCCAGAAAGAACTGCCTGCGCAAAGGTAGGGAGGCACAATCTCAGTATCGTGATCCCAGGCACTTAGTTCCTCCTGACAGCAGCGGAGGGCTGTGGGGGAAAGCGCTGGACATGGGGTAGGCAGGCTGGCAGGAGCCAGATCTTGGGGACCATGGGTGCCCAGCTAGGCATCTGAGCTTCCTTCTGGAAGGCTCAGGGAACTGCTGAATCATTCCATACAGACAGGATCAGGACAAGACAGAATCAGATTTGCATTTTCTAGGAGAGCTGGGATGGATTTGAATTTGGGATGTAGAGAGTGAAAAAGGTTGATGAGAAGCCTGTTGCCAGCCTCCCCTGAGACAGCAGCCAGTCATGCATGCGAATGGAAAGAAGGGCCTGACAAATCCTTTGGGAATGGAAGAGCCATTGGTTTTCAGGACTGGTTGGGTGGGAGAGACTTGGGTGACCTCAGGTTTCTGGCTTGGGAAACTGGGCAGATGATGGATGCGGAAGAAACAGCTTTGGAGGAAAGGAGAATGATGATGAGCATAACTATTGAGCACTCAGTGTTTCAGGCACTAAATACTTCATATATCACCTCATTTAATCCTCACAATAACTTACAAAGGAGGTACTACTGTTGCCTCCATTTTAAGGAGAAACTGAGTCAAGAGTTTAAGTAACTAAGGGGTGATGTTGGAGTGATGAGCATCCTTGCACCTTGCAGGCAGTGAGGTTTCCCAGGCTCTTGCATGGAGAAGCTATCCCCACTACCACTAGCTCCTCCTCCCTCCCCAGCCCTCAGCATCTGGCACCCCCACAGAAGTTCAGTCATTAGTCACTGGGTCTCCCTTCCTCACCCCATCCCACCTCAGCCCTGAGACTCTACCCTGGGAAACCCGGACAGGACCATACCACACAAGCCTTGTGACAGGAGGGCACCAAGCTCTGGAATCCTGGCACTGAGACCCACCTATCCATGAACAATATAAAGCAGAACTGAGTCTGCAGGGACAATCAGAAAAACCAAGAAAACAAATGACCCTTTTTTTTTTAAGGTTTTAAGAAAGAAAGTAACATCTCAGTGACATCAGAGATAATCTTGAAAGGTCAGTACCCAACCTTGTACTTATTTCCTGTGGGGAGAAGGGCAATTAGGCATCTCCCATGGAGGAAGCTCCTCCAGCTGTTTCCCTTTCGCCAGCCTTGACTCAGGACACCCAGTCCAACTTCAGTAGCCACAGCAGGAGACAGACAGGGACAGCCACGCCATGTTTGCCCCACCTAGCTCCCCGTTCCAGCATTTAGGGGTAACAGGGACACTGCTGTTGTTTCCAATTTGCCTCTTACCAACCTTGTAGTCAGAGGCCAGAGGGAAGGGGCTGGTAGGGAACCAAGTGAGAGCCAGTGGACTTTCTCCTGGGAGAGTTGTTAGACCTAGCTTCAGCTATCTCCCTCGAACCACCTAAAAGGAACCACCTACAGTTACACAACCAGCAACTGGCCCAGGCCCTATAGGCAGGATGTTACTTCTGAGGCTGTTTTAGGCAGAGGTTAGAATGCCCACTTGCTTCCCACCACCTTCACCACTTTAACTACAGGAAAGAGACCCACTGTGACCCTAGAGCTTTCCAGAGTGCAGACCTGTTCCTATCATCTGTGGGTAGAGCAGTGAGAAGCCTGTGGCTTGATCAGGAGTGCAAGCCCCGCCTGTCTATGTTTGAGGTTCCAGGCTCCAGTAGAGCCTCCACTGCTTTTGTAGTCTCTGGAAGCATAGGGGTCCCCACCAGGCCTCTTGGGAACTGCCCCTTCCACCTCAGTTACCCCTCCTTGCTGGGTTCTATTTGCATCCCTGTGTCTCTGGCCTTGGAAGGGGTTCTATCTGTTATACACAAACTTTTCTTTGGCCTCAGAGCCAGAAGTGCTTGAGGACCATCTACTCTGCATCTTTCAGGGACAGCCAGAGCCCGACACATGAAGGCATCAACTGCATGCAGGAGGTGAAGGTGGCATTGTTTTTTCATTTTTTAATTTTAATGTTATTTATTTATTTTTTTGGATGCAGTCTTGCTCTGTCACCCAGGCTGGAGTGCAATGGTGCGATCTCGGCTCACTGCAAACTCTGCCTCCCATTCAGCAATTCTCCTGCCTCAGCTTCCTGAGTAGCTGGGATTACAGTCACGCACCACCACACCCGGTTAATTTTTGTATTTTTTAGTAGAGACTGGGTTTCATCATTTTAGTCAGGCTGGTCTCGAACTCCTGACCTCAGGTGATCCACCCACCTCGGCCTCCCCAAGTGCTGAGATTACAGGCATGAGCCACCACGCCCAGCCGGTAACATAGTTTTAACACTGGGTCACAACCCTGTGGTGGTTTGTGAATTCAGCTTAGAATGTCAATGACTGGCACCTTTAAGCCATCAAATAGAATACAATATGTACGATAGAAAATATGAGTGTGTACACATAGCCAGGGTAAGTATCGTCCATGAAATTTTTGTGTCATTTATCTCACAACATAAAATGTGTTTCTTGCTGTAGGTGACTGAACAAATCCCTGGACAAAAGAACACTGGTTAAGATATAAAGTCAAGGCTGGGTATGGTGGCACATACCAGTAATCCTAGCACTTTGGGAGGCCAAGGCAGGTGGATCACCTGAGGTCAGGAGTTCGAGACCAGCCTGGCCAACATGGCAAAACCCTATCTCTACTAAAAGTACAAAAATTAGCTGGGCATTTTGGCAGATACCTATATTCCCAGCTACTCGGGAGGCAGAGGCAGGAGAATCGCTTGAACCCAGGGGACAGAGGTTAACAGTGAGCCAAGATCCTGCCACTTCATTCCAGCCTGGGCAACAGAATGAGAGTCCATCTAAAAAATAAATAAAAATTAAAAAAAAAAAAGTCAAGATCCATACAGAAAACATGTACAGGTCACCTGTTCTGTGTTAGGCACTCTGCTAGGCACAAGGAACCCAGTAAAGAATGAGACATCTCCTAATCTCAGGCCACCTTCTGGTTGGGAAGCCAGTAAGCACACAGTTGCAAGATAGGGTGCCAAATGGTCTGAGAGAGTATGTACAAGGCTATAAAACCCTGACATGAGAGTAGGTATCTGGGAGGACTTCCAGGAAAGGTGATGCAGTGGAGTTCTCCTCCATCCTATAGAGAAGAAAGGGACTATGTTAAAGCGTCAAGGGTTCTCGTCTTAAAGTCCAAAGACATCCTGTCTCCTTGTCTTAACACGCTGTGAGACCTCGGGCTAGTCAATTAACCTTCCCAGATCCTGATTCCTCATTTACCAAACAGGCATCTATAAAAATGGGCATAATATCTGCTCTATCAACCTGAAAGAAGTTTGAAATCAAATGAGATAGATAATATATGTGAAAGTACTTTGTAAATTACAAAAGGGGAGGTATTGTCTCTATGGTTGAGGACATGGAAGCATAACAAAGTGAAGTGTCCTACTCGGCAGTGCTAAGCGTAGCAGGCCCCCTCAATCCTCAGTCCTCATCGCCTGCCTGCATTCCTCCCACTGCAACTAATCTACCTTAAAAGAGGGCAGGGGCAAGGTCTAAAAAGGACCCCTAGCAACCTGACTATTGAAGATTTTCCTTAAAGATCCTATTGTTTTAATGATGGGAGGTGGGTATGTCAGAACTCCTCCATTTCCCTTTCTGTTAATGAATTAAGATCTACCCAAATTCAGTGTTTAAAGTTACATAAGCATCATTCAGATCTGTAGCAGCCACTTTCATTTTGGAAAAACAGCATTTCCATTAAAATGGTGTTATATAAAAAGGTTTTGTATATGTGCGTAGGAACAGCAGAAACAGGCACACATGAGCACTGTATGGCACACAGGCATATGCAGATCATGACCTCACCTGTCCTCATGAGGAAGGGACCATGGGGAGCAGGTGTCTCATAGTACCTGGCAAGTTTAGCTGTGACCTAGTTGTCCTCTAATCAGCAATAAGACCCAATGCATGTTGGGCAATGGGAACTGCAGCAGGAAGGAAGCCCCTTCCTTAACAGGATGTGAACCATTGAATCACAGACTATTAGGGTTGGCTTTAGCTCAGAAGGCACCCAGTGCAATCTCTACACCACTCTTACCGGCCTTGACCTGAACAGCTACCACTGTCCCGAGGCAGCCCGTGTCACCTGTAGATAGATGTGGATCACTGGAAAAGACCTGATACTGAGCTGAAACCAGCCTTTCTGGAGCTACAACCACTGGGGAACAAAAGTACCTACAGCCTTGAACAGAGAGACTCCAGAGTTGAAAGTCCAGGAGCCTTAGCCAGGGGAGCGTGTCCTGAGGCCTAAAGAGCAAGAGGGGAGGGCAGCTAGAGTCCACAAAGCTGAGCTCTTCCTTGAGTGACCTCTATCCATCTAAAGAAAGATGGGACAATGAGGGCAGAGAGAGGGAGAAAAGGCGGGGCAGCCTAAAGAGAAATAAGTCTGTGGCTGCTAGGAAAGCCCAGCACCTCAGGTCTCATTTTCAGCGTGGGAGGGACACAGTCCCCAGGTCAGTACCAGTTCTTACTCTCTGGGATCCTAAGTCTGCCCACACGCACAAACCCCTTTCGGGATTCGAATGCTGTACTTTTTTTTTGAGACGGAGTCTCGCTCTGTCGCCAAGGGCGGAGTGGAGTGCAGTGGTGGCGAGATCTTGGCTCACTGCAACCTCCACCTACCGAGTTCAAGCGATTCTCCTGCCTCAGCCTCCCGAGTAGCTGGGACTATAGGTGCTCGCCACCACGCGGAGCTCATTTTTTTGTATCTTCAGTAAAGACGGAGTTTCACCATCTTGGCCAGGATGGTCTTGACCTCCTGACCTCGTGATCCACCGACTCGGCCTCCCAAAGTGCTGGGATTACAGGCTTGAGCCACCGCGCCCACCCTCGAAGGTTATACTTTTATGTAACTTGGTAGGTCCTTGATTCGAGGGCTAAGCAGTGAGTAAGGTAACTTCCGATGATCCGCCCCATACCCGGCTGGAGTTGCGTTAGGCTTGGCGGATGGCCCTGGTCACCCCCGAAGGGCGGAACCTTTCCGCCTTCCCAAAGTATAGTCACCAAAACCAGAACACCCCACCACAGATCACAGAAAACGTGAGCTTTGGAGTGAGTGGCCTTTTAAACAGTTGGGAAGGGGGTGTGGCCGAGGAGACTGGGAGGCCGCAGTCTGGCGAGGGGGGGAGTGGCCCGGGGGCGTGGCCGTGGGGCCTGGAATGTTGTTAGGTCCTCTCACCGCATAGTAAGGAGGGGCCACGCCCCTTTCCTCCAAGAGAGCCAATTGGAGCACCGGAGCAGTTTCAAGTCTCCCCCGCCAGCCTGCCCGCCCGCCACCCCACCCCCCTTAGTGATTCGCTATTTCCGTAACAAAATAGCAAAGCTCCGGACTGTCCGCAGCCCCGGCGGTTCACAGGTGGAGGGTCTCGGGGCCTAGGACGCAGCCCCGGCGCAGGAAGCTCCAACTGGCCGTGAAGAGGCCGAGTCCAGAGCCCCGAGGCGCGCGGGGGTGGGCGCTGCAGCCGCGGGTTGTTTATCTGGAGTACGGAGGGGAGGGGGGAGCCTGGAAACCGCCCCGTGTCCCATTTCCTCCTCTTGTTTTCGCTCCGGATTCTCCATGTTGGACCCAAACTGAGGAACCCGGAGCTGCCGCCGGGGAATCGGGGCCGGGGGCACCCGGGGGAGCCGCTGCCCGGGCCGCCCGCCCTCCGTACAGGCCGCCTCCCTTCCCGGCCCGGGGAGGAAACGAGAGGGGGGATGTGAACAGCTGTGGAAGTCGGAGTATCGGGAGCCGGAGCGGGCCCCCGCCCAGGCCCCCCAGCCCAGCCCGCGCGCCTGCCCGTCCTCCCGCCCAGCCAGCCCGGGCCCGCGGGATTGTTAGATGGAACACGGCTCCATCATCACCCAGGCGCGGAGGGAAGACGCCCTGGTGCTCACCAAGCAAGGTAGGGGCAGCAACTTCCCAAAACTTTGCGTCGCCCCCGGGCACGGAGGGGGCTAGCACAGCCCCGAACCAGGTCTCGGCCCTTGACCTCCCGGGCTCAGAGCCAGCGATTCCGACTGGACCTCTCCGGTCCATCCGCCCCCGCATCCCGGCTGGCACTCAGACCTCCGTGGGGGCTGCACGGGGCCCGAGAACCCAGCGCCCGAGGGGTAGGGGCGTCATCGGCGCAGCTGTCACCCTGTCCCGCAACCCCTCCCCCCCCGGGGCTGAGAGACGGAGGGGTCGCTCTCGAAGCACTGGGCCACCCCGCGTCTGCCCCCTCCGGAGTTGGGGGCTGGGGTCGTCACTTTCCCTCACCGCCGCGCGCGGCTGGCCCGGGATCGCGGGGAGGGGTCAGGAAGGGGACGGAGGGGCCCTCAGCTGGAACGGAGCCGGGACTGGAGTCCAGCACTTCCAGGCCCCCCAAGTCTGAGGTCGCTCCGGCAGCTAGCTGGCGGTGACGGCGTCCGGCGGGACTTGGGACCAAGTTCACCCCTTGGAGGCGGGGGCGGTCGCGGTGGGGGAGGGGCCCGGGCCCTGGCCGACCAGACGTGGCGGGTCCCCGACTCAGCGCGGGGCTGGGGACCTCGGCGGCGCGGGGCTCCCGCCCGGCTGCCTGTAGCCGGTTTCGCTGAGCAAACAAGCCCGACCCCGAGGCCCGGCCAGAGCCCCTCCCTGCCCGGTGCGCTCCCCGGGGGCCGCCGCTGCACACACAGAGCCGCGTTTGTTTAGCCCGGGAGCGGTGTCCCTGGTTACATAATTCGCCGGATGGCATCAGACCCGGCGTGGTTCTGAATCGCGCAGCGAAAAAGTGCGAGTTCTCTGTGGGCAGCGGCTGGGGGCCCCCGGCTGCCAGTGTCAGGTGGAGGTGAGAGGGGGCTCGCGGGGGTGAGGCCGAGTTCGAGGCCTCTCCCGGGGCGGGAAAAAGCTGGGGCCCGAGGGTGGAACCTCTTAGTTTGGTCACAGTGGGGGACTCGAAACTCTCCTCCTCCGCCACGTTCTTCTTCTGGCCTTGAGGAATGTGTCCAAAATAGCGGGCAGCATTTCTGCGGGGTGTAGGGACGAGTGTGGCGTTTCTCGGCAGAACTCCCGGACCGGGGCCACCTGGCCCTGGAGGCTGGGGCGGGAGCTGACTCCCGGGGCCGAATTGGGAGCGCTCCCGCCCTTCCTCCACCGAGCGCGAGGGACCGGTGCTGCAGTTGAACACACTGAGGCCTAGAGCCTGGTAGGTGGCCAGCTTCGGCGCCTAGTGCGCCCCACGTTTCCCTGTTTGGCAACATTCGTCAGCAGGTCACTGCTTCCTGGGGTTCACGTTCCAAGGAGCTCCCCCAACTTCCTTAGGGGCAAAGCCGCTGAGTTGGTGGTATCAGCCTCCCAAATTCTCTCAGTGGAACGAGAGGAGCTAGGTGGGGGGGTGTTGGGGGAGGAGGCAATGTGTTCCTCTTGCATCACTGGCTGGGCTTTAAATAAGCCTACCCTGAGGAGGGATGAGCCTTGCCTACTCAGATCCCAACCCCCCCAGAAGGCTCCGGCCTCCCTGACCTCAGTGTTGCCATGATTTCTGCTCTCTTGGCTGCATCAGTAACCAGGCTGTGACCCAGGCAGCAACTTCACCGCCTCTACTGGCTGCTTAACTGTGCTGATGGCTGAAAAAGGGAGGGAGGCTGCCTGTGTTTATAGCTCACTCCTGACTCTTCCCACTATCTTCCCAACCTCATCCCAGGAAAAGACCCTAAGAGCTAGCCAGAGGGGAAGGATTCAAGAGGGGCCAGTGGTGATGAGTAGGGGGAGGAACCCTGTGCTTTCCCACTAGGCCCTCTTCTCTTGCAGGGGCTCGGGAGGGTGCCTTGGGCATCATGGGGCCACACCAGGAGTGAGGGACAGCTGGACTGCGCAGGGGCGTCTTATAAATCAGAACTGTAAGTTTCATCCACCAGGGTGAATGGCAGGCCGCAGAATAGAGAACAGCAGAAAGCAAAGCAATTGGCTTGACAGTGTTAAGTTGCTGGTGTTGGATTTTCTTGGAGTTAATATTTCTCCTTCTTTGTGTGTATGGTTTGTCCTTCAGTACTTAGCCCTTGAATTCTCAAGCCAGCAGCCACTGGGACTCTCCCTCCACATGTAATTTTCTTATTTTTTTTTTTTTAACTGAGATGGAGTCTCACTCTGTCACCCAGGCTGGAGTGCAGTGGCACGATCGCGGCTCACTGCAACCTCCACCTCCCAGATTCAAGCAATTCTCCTGCCTCAGCCTCCCGAATAGCTGGGATTACAGGTGTGCACCACCACAGGCAGCTAATTTTTTTTTGTACTTTTAGTAGAGACAGGGTTTCGTCATGTTGCCTCCACTGTTCTCAACTTCTGAGGTGATCAGCCCCCCTTGGCCTCCCAAAGGGCCTCCCAAAGTGCTGGGATTACAGGCGTGAGGTACTGTGCTGGGGGGGCCCTGCCCTTGTAATTTGATTGCATTCCAGAGAAGCCATGCTTTCTTGCTGGGCTGCTTAGGCACCCAGCAACCACTAAGCCAACTTTCTGAGTCCCACATCATTTACAAACAGAACCTACATCTTCAAAACAAAACAAAAAACAAAAGCTGGAGGACTGGGGAAGCAGATGTTTTAATTAGCTCCTTTTGGAGTTCCTCTTCCCCACTCCCTCCTCTCCACAACATTCCATCTCCATGCCCTGCTTGCCTTTGGAAAAAGGGGAAGAAGGAGTGTGAGGCAGTTTATTAATATAAGTAAATTTCTGGAGAGAAACAAATGGCTCCTAGCTTGGGTGGCTTTTCAGTGAAGTTACTTGCCATTGCAGATTTTTTTTTTTCTTTTTTAGCATTCTGTTCTCTGAGGTTTAAGGCTGGCTGGGTGTGTTGATGATTCAAAAGTAATTACAGTAGGGGAAGTAGAACAAAGTTGCTGAAAGCATTGATGATAAAAGCACCAAAATTGGATCATCTTCCCAGACAGATGGGTGAAATGGCTTTCTGGTACAGCAAGGACAAGATTGTATGTAACATCAAAAAGAAAAAAAGAAATGTTAATATCAGCTTGGCAAGAATGGTCATTTATTGCAATTCTATATGAGATTGTCACCCTATTGCTAAGAGGTTGTAACCTTGGCTTTGGGATTAGATGGGGAAAAGCCAAGGAAACAAGACCCACCCTGTAACCTCTTAACATGAAATGAGACCTGGTGGAGGCAGCCTCTTCCGGAGCTCTCAGTGACCCACACATTTCTTGGAGGAATCAGAGATGTTTTGGTTGTCCATGAATCCTGATTCCCTTTCCTCTCAATGATGCCTTGGATTATACCTTCTCACATGCAGAACTGAACAGGTTCTGATAGCTAATTGCAAGGATTCTTCTGAGACTGACCATCCCTGAAAGTTAGGATGTGGCAAGTTTTCAGGATGGCTAGCTCTTTTGTTATCCACACAAGGGAGAAATTCTGGCTTATTCCCACAAGAAGTTGTTCAGACACCCATGACTGTAAATACAGCTAAGCCTTTAACTTGAAAAGCTTAGACATGAATGTTGCTGGAGCTTCCTTCCATAGCTCACTGTATGGGGGGTGGGCGGGAAACCTGCGTGTTTATAGCTGGCTCCTCCTGCCCTGCTGGTGCCCCTCACCTTCCTTTGCCTACCCTGCGTCTTGGCCTCTTTGTGCTCTCGCAGTGACTGCTGAGGCTCCCTCATGCATCTCCTTTGGAGTTTTCCTCCCATCTTGGGGTAGGGATTGGAGCCTGCATGGTGACTGAAGCTTATGTTTGCTCCTGCCCCCAAAATCCCAAAGGAGTGCTGATAACTCAGCAACAAAGTTTGTAAATGCCTAACATCTGGGGCCGGGTGTTTGCAGTTGCCTTGCAGAGCTTTCCACTGAGCAGCACTGGAATTGCTGTGAAAAATCCCTCAGGGGATGGCGGAGGTGGGGGTGTTCCTTTGTCCTCTCTTCTCAACCACAGAGGTCTTAAAGAAACTGGGTAGCTGAGAGGTGCCATTTCATCCTTTCTCTCAGTGGGACCTTCCAAATCCCTTATCATGGATCTTGTTAAAATGGTCAAATACTGTAGAAGTCACATTTCTAGCCAAGGTGAATTGATGCTCCCAACCTAACTGTGGAGAATTAAAGTGTTTGTAAGTAAGTATGGGAAAGAAAGACAATATGTAAGTATATCCAGGATTGTGTGTGTATGTGTGTACATACTCAATACATAGCTTCTCTTTCCTTTCTCTTCCTTCTCCAGTTTTTTTTTCTGCTAGCATTTGGGTAATTTGGGGTATTGTCTTTTCTTCCCATCATGGGAAGTTTGGTTCCTGGATTGGATGAAGTGGGAACAAGGTCAGGGATAGTGGCTAAAGTTTTTATTGTTACTTAGAGCAGTTTCTGAAGCAAAATTGCTTCAGGCGTAGATTCAAATCTCTTCTTTTCCTATTTACAATGAGACTTGACAAATCACTTTAATATTCTGAGTACCTTATGTATAAAATACTAATAATGATGTCTACCCGTCTATAATACCTGGTACTTAGTAGGTGCTTGATAAATATTAATGTCCTTCTTTTTTATATAGTGAGACTACTCCTGTTTGCCTTCCTCCATTCCCCCAAGGACACAGTGTAAACAGCACATAGTCTTACGGGTTTTATTGTTCAAGACAGGTGGCCGGGGGTCAGAGGGGACACTGACTGTAGGGGCTTGGGCCTTCTGGAAGGATCAACTTCTCAGGCTTACAAACAGCCCTGCTGCACAGACCCCTTCTTTGTGCCAGTATGACTTGGGATGTGATTTTAGCTGCCTGGGCTTTGGGGCTTTTGCCATTCTGTCTGGTGCGTGGGTATCTGGGGGTGGAGGAGGCCAGGCATGTGCCCTTGAGTCTCTAAAGTCTAAACTGCCTTAGAGGTTCTCAGATATGGATATAACGAATATTCAAGACAACTGTATGCTATGTTCCCTTACGGTTTGCTTGCTTTGAGAGTTAATGAACTCAGAGATTCAGGTTTCTTTTAGGTAATTTCAATAGCAAGTGGGGAAAAAGAAAATGGGGTTTGAAGAGAAATAGACGTTCTTCAGTTATTTGTTTGCTGATGTAGTTTTGGGGTACAACATTGAGAAAGTGCAAAAGCGGCATTGATCTGCTTTTCACCTTGTCTCAGTCTGGCTAGCTCGGGGAAGCCTGGAATTAACTCGCTTGTCTTGGGGATGTGGGATTGGGTGTGGCCCTGACAGATTTCCCTCTCTCTTCTGAAATGGAGGAGTAGTTCTCAACTGGGATGCAGATGAGTGCATTAACATGCAAATCTTATGAAGAAATGACTAGAAATTAAAGTGGAGAAGTTGACTTCTTAAAACTGAAAGCATCTTTGGACCAGAGACCAAATAGAATGGAGTTTCTTTTTCTGGCAAAATGCCCAGCCCTTCAGGTCTGAGAATGCTTGAGCCAGGATCTGTTATCACAGGGTACTCCAGTGAGCGCCACAGCCTCCCTCTAGGCAAAAGTATGTATGCCCTGTTTTATGTTAGCAGTTCTAGGAGATAGCCTTGAACCTGATCTCTGAGTGGATCTAACATTTCCTTTTCCCTCCTAGGTGCTCTAGTCCTTCTCCCACCCCATCCCCCCAGATCAGACTTGGCTTTTACTCTCTTTTTATTCTGTACCATCTTTTATTTCTTGCCACAGCTTTTTCTATCCTGTTGAATTTGTTCTTCCTAACCCACACTGTTCACAGGGAACAAATACAGCCCCAATCCTAGTGAGAGCTAAGCAGACTCATGGAAAGGCTCAACTTGCCTGTTTCCTGGATAGTAGATCCCAGCTCTTCTGTTCCCACAGTGGAATAGAGCTAGGACCCCTCTTTCACAGGAACAGGGGCCTGCAAGTAGAGACAGCAGATCCAGGTTTTCTGACTCACGTCACATAGAACAACTACCCCAAGAGAAAAAAACCAGACCCTGGGCCTGAGTCCTCCAAGGCTTGCAGAAACACCGAGCCAATCAGCTATGGTGGAGAGAGGCAATTCAGACTTCGGCTGAATTGCCTTCTAGCCCTGGAAGGGTTAGTCAAAGACCCTGGCAACCTTTAGATGTTGGCTTTCAGCCAGGGACACACATCAGAATCTCCTGTGACACTTGCTAAAAATACAGACCCCCTACCTGGAATCTACTGAATCAGCGCATGGGCAGGTGGGCCAGGCACACATGTATTCCAAATGCTCCTTGTGGTTCTGACAGGTGCCCCTGGAGAAAAGCCAGGTAGGCACAGCAGTGGCCCCAACTGCCTGTTTTGCCCCAAGCAGGAAAATTCCTCTTGGTGGTCCATTTTTGCTGTTTGTTAAAGATCTGTGGCTCTTCAAAGGGAGTCCTAAAGTTTTCTGAATAAATGGACAGAGTAATGATACTTGTTTACCCAGTAATGGTTACAGCCAATATTTATGGAGTGCTTGCCATAGGCAAGGTACTATTCTTAGCATTTTACATCTAGTATCTCACTTAGTTCTCCTGACAACTTTTCCTTTCCAATAAGAGGAATTAACCTCACTTCTAGAGTGCCTTTGAGTTCATGCTTCAGATGAAGCCACCTTTTAAGGGACCATACAGGGGAAACCTTTCCAGATTGGCATGTGAGGAAACTGAACGCCAGAGAGTTATGCCCTAGCAAGACCACAGAACTATTGAGAAGCTGAACTGGAGCCAGAGCTGGGTTTCCTGACTTGGAGATGAATGCTTTCTCAGATTGACTCACCTGTACAGCTTGGCTGGTCCTAGGTGAAGCTGAGGCGTGTGGGAGGAGCAGGTGAATGTCCCTGGAGATGGGTACCTTCCTGGCAGACTCCTTCCAGTCCTTCTGCAGAGGTCAGCCACATGAAGGAGGAACTGGTTGGCCAACCTCAATGAGTGTGTCTGTGTGTGTGCAACTGATAGGTTTTTGTGGAGTCCCAGAAAAGATCATTTCCGGTTTGGCTCCGTTACTACCTCTGAAATGAGGTAACCTCTGAAATGAGTTAGAAGAAATCTCTGTGGTCCTTTTAGTGTGAGCATTTTGAAATGGTGACTGAGGTAGGACTATGAAGGTGCTCTGCATTTAATGAGTAGCAGTTGACACTTACCAAGCTTTTATTAGGACCTGGACACTCCCTAAGCTCCTTGTAATTCTGACACTTTGAGAAATAGGTAGTCTTCCCATTTTACAGATGAAGAAACTGAGGCCTGTTGCTGCATACCTTACACAAGGCAGCGTCTGGATTTGAACACAAGCCTTGTGTCACCACTGTGTTGTTCCCTGGTCAGAGCAGATACCCTTGCTTTGTCCTATGTCCTCATGGCTTTCTCCATCTCACGTTTGTGTCAGCCTAAAGCAGGCTTACATTCCTGGAAGGAAAGAGGCACTGGATTATTTTTAGGCTTCAACTATTTCCAAGCATTCTGGGAGTCAAGGGCACGGCACCAAGGCAGGAGCTTTTAAACAGCCACAAGAGGGTGTCTGTGTGTAGTCCCTCCCACAGGGGCTTGTTCTACACCTTCTTAAGGGGAAGGAGGGGTCGCTCCAAGGGGGCAAGATTGGTTTCCAGTCCCTTACAATGATACCTTTGCTCTGGCTGGTGCTCCATAGGGCAGGGCCTCCTGCTGAGGCAGGGACAGGATCCAGCCCTTTAAAGTTTTCTGGATGGCTTCTCAGGCTTGTCCCCTGCTGTCCTGTGGGCCATCAGATCACTTCCTGACATCCCCCAAGAGTCCTCTTGAGTGGGGCTTGTAGGGCTGAGCCTGCAGCTGCCTTGTCTATGAGGAAATGCCTCCTTTGTCTCTGGTCCAGGACCTACTACTTCTGGAGGCCGACCCCAACCCAGCACGTTTTTAAAGTATGTTGGAGCTGCCCAGGAGGGTGTTTTGGCAGTAACTCCTTTAGAGGCTGATTCTGAAATCAGCATGCTTTAGAAGTTGCCAGAAATCCCCTGCTCAGAAAACTGAGTCCTCTGACCTCCCTTGCTGAGGTCAGAGACCAGATTGCTGAAGGGTGCAGAGGAAAGGCAGGAAACAAGAAAGTGTGTGACCTGTGACCCTCACCCCACAGGGGGCACTAAGGACTCAGGTCTGAAAGAAGAGACAGCCATGTAGGGAGTCCTCCTGCTGAGGGAAAGGGAACTAATGGAGACACTGGCTTAGGGCTGCCCCAGTTGCAGGTTGCAGGGAGGGCACCAGCATAGAACATGCTGGGGTGAGCCAAACAGCATGGCAAAAATGCTTTCTTATTTTGTTTTATTTTAGAGAGAGTTTCGCTCTGTCTACCACGCTGGAGTGCAATGGTGTGATCTCAGCTCACTGCAACCTCCACCTCTCGGGTTCAACCAATTCTCCTGCTTCAGCCTCCAGAGTAGCTGGGATTACAGACACTCACTACCACACCCAGCTAACTTTTGCATTATTAGTAGAGATGGGGTTTCACCTTGTTGGCCATGCTGGTCTTGAACTCCTGATGTCAGGTGATCCACCCGCCTCAGCCTCCCAAAGTATAAAATTGCTTTCTTCTTTTTTTTTGAGACGGAGTTTCGCTCTTGTTACCCAGGCTGGAGTGCAGTGGGGCGATCTCGGCTCACCGCAACCTCCGCTTCCTGGGTTCAGGCAATTCTCCTGCCTCAGCCTCCTGAGTAGCTGGGATTACAGGCACGTGCCACCATGCCCAGCTAATTTTTTGTATTTTTAGTAGAGACATGTTGACCAGGATGGTCTCGATCTCTTGACCTCGTGATCCACCTGCCTCGGCCTCCCAAAGTGCTGGGATTACAGGCTTGAGCCACCGCGCCCGGCATAAAATTGCTTTTTAAAAAAAAGTGTCCATGCAGTTAGATTCACAGTTCACAGCTACTTTTTGGAACTTTGGGAGCTGGTGCTAAGCTGGGTCCAGCCCTGTCTTGCTTGTTAGCTGAAGAGAACAGTGTCAGTGGTCAGCACTGTGAAAGCAGTACATCCTCCCCATTGTTTGCAGTCTTTTGTGTGTGGGGGCTGTCTAGGCATCTCACCCTCTTTTGTTCCCTGCCGACTCACCTGCTGGTCCCAGGAGCTCTTCCGTCCACCTGGCACTTTAGGGCCTGTTTGCAGCCAAGGCACAGATGCCTCTTGCAGAGGACATGGGGGGACTTCTCTCCATGGGGGTGTCCCAGTCAAATGTGTCTTGGCAGGGTCCAGGCAGCTGGCCAAGAAGGGCCGGAAATGCTCCAAATACTCTCCTTCCTCCAATAGCTGAGAGGAAGGAGGCCCCTCAGAGGGGCCATTTTATAGTGATAGCCAGGCTAAGTTCTTCGCTGTGGGGGATGGGAGGGTGGGGAAGGAAGTACTTCTGGGGATGAACCAAGAAAGAAAGCAACTTTCTACATGAATGGGCTTGTTAAAATCAGATAGCCTCAGAGGTTACCTTCTGCCAGTACCAGGCGGATGTGCGCAGAGTTTCTTTGCTGGGACACAAAGCTGTGTTGTTGACAAAAGTGATATCTGGACTTGACCTTCAGAAGATTAAAAATAGTGTTGTCCTGGTCACTCTGGTCTTCATTTGTGTGTATGTGTGCATGTGTACATGTGTTTGTACATGCACACACTATTTTTTTTATTTTTGAGAAAGGGTCTCACTGTCATCCAGGCTGAGTGCAGTGGTGATCATGGCTTACTGCAGCCTCGAACTCCCAGGCTCAGGTGATTCTCCCCCTTCAGCCTACCAAGTTGGGACTACAGGTGCGCCTAGCTCATTTTTTTTGGAGAACAAGATTTTGCCATGTTGCTCAGGCTGGTCTCGAACTCCTGGGCTCTTATGATCCTCCTGCCTCGGCCTCCCAAAGTGCTGGGATTACAGGCTTGAGCCACTGCCCCCGGCCCATGCATACCCTTCGTAAGAGGCAGAGGCAAATAGTGTCTGTGAGCTGGAAAACAAATTTCGTAGTGGACTGGGGAGAAGATATAGGGGTTGTTGTGATTTTCTGAAACCTGCTCATGATCAGAGCTATCAAGCAGCTTTCCCTCATCTTCTCCTGGGCTTCATCCATGTGATGCTGGTTGGAGGGCTCCTGATCTGTTGCTGGCCTCCTGGAATGAGGCCCATGATGTTGCCAATTAGTGCTCATCTCCCCTTGGATAATTAAAACAAGCACAGCGTTTAGCTTTAGAGTTTGCGCAATGCCTTACTCTCTAACTTCGTTTATCCTTTCGGTCCTGAGTGAGTGCTTGCTGTTATCCCAATTTATGGATGAGGAAACTAAGTCTCCAAGAGGCTGTGTGGCTGGGTCGGCAACTGGCAGAGCCTGGACCCCAACCCCGATGATCCTCAGTGGGGGCATACTCCCCACACCCCCTCTTGTTCTCACACCTCGCCTCAGTAAGAAGCCTTGCAGCAGTGAGCTGGAGAGCTGGCCTGGCTTCCCTGTCTTCAGCCACCCGCCCACCTTCTTCTTAAGCCAGAGTTGGTTCCCTCGTTGGGTCTGTGCTGGTCCTCTCAGACATCTAGCCCCAAACAAAATGTTTGGGGCAGGGAAAGCAGACGCACATCTGCGTCTGGGCAGGAGAGCAGGGCTGTGTACCCATGGAGGGTAGCAGGGAATGAAGGAGGGAGAGCGCTGGTCATGGGGCTGCATGGCATCTGTTAAGAGTCCTGCCCTCCCTGGTTGGGGAAACCATGTGCAATGAATTTCCTATGGGGGCCAGGCGTGGAGGCTCACGCCTGTAATCCTAGCACTTTGGAAGGCTGAGGTGGGTGGATCACCCGAGGTCCGGAGTTCGAGACCAGTCTGGGCAACATAGTGAGACCCCATCTCAATTTTTTTTTTTTTTTTTTTCTGAGACGGAGTTTCGCTCTTGTTACCCAGGCTGGAGTGCAATGGCACGATCTTGGCTCACCGCAACCTCCGCCTCCCGGGTTCAGGCAATTCTCCTGCCCCAGCCTCCTGAGTCGCTGGGATTACAGGCACGCGCCACCATGCCCAGCTAATTTTTTGTATTTTTAGTAGAGGCGGGGTTTCACCATGTTGACCAGGATGGTCTCGATCTCTTGACCTCGTGATCCACCCGCCTCGGCCTCCCACAGTGCTGGGATTACAGGCTTGAGCCACCGCGCCCGGCCCTTTTTTTTTTTTTTTTGAGACAGAGTTTCGCTCTTGCTGCCCAGACTAGAGTACAGTGGCTCAGTCTTTGGCTCACCACAACCTCCACCTGCTGGGTTCAAGCACTTCTCCTGCTTCAGCTTCCCAAGTAGCTGGGATTGCAGGCATGCGCCACCACGCCCGGCTAATTTTGTATTTTTTAGTAGAGATGGGGTTTCTCCATGTTGGTCAGCTTGTCTCGAACTCTGGATCTCAGGTGATCCACCCGCCTCAGCCTCCCAAAGTGCTGAGATTACATGCGTGAGCCACTGCGCCTGACCTTTTTTTTTTTATTTTTCTTTTTTTAAAAGAAGGAAATCTCTCTGGGTCTTAAATCCTCTTGTCCCCGGTGTTCCTCTCCTGGAAAGGCATGCTGTGCCCTCCCCATCACACACAGAGGGGTAGGGGGTGGCCTGCACCTGGCTGTCAGGGACACAATGCTGAGTGCTGGCTGAAAGGAGCCATGTGAAAGGCTCTTTGACACAAGTTTCAGATCCCGCTCTGAACTCTGTGGTTCCCTCACCCTTAAACCCAAGGAACAATGCAGGTCTTGGACCAAAGCTCCTGGCTCCATCTCCTCCCTCCTCCTCTCCCCCATTGTCATCTTGATCTCCCAGAGGCATCTATCGGTCAGAGCAGGTGCAGGCAGGGGTGGGATGGATTCCCCGGAGTGGAATCCCAGGGCCTTGTGCTGTTTCACCCCTTGTGACTTTGATGGCGTGCCCAAGAAAACATGGGGTAAGGGGCAGGGGCTAGACCCCCAAACTGGTCTTTTTTTTTTTTTTTTTTTACCAGTTCATCCTAGAGAGGAGGAGAGCAAAATTTCCCAAGAAGACTGTAGTCCTAGCTACTTGGGAGGCTGAGGTAGGAGGATTGCTTGAGCCTGGGACATCAAGGCTACAGTGAGCCATGATCACACCACTTCACTTCAGCCTGGGCAATAGAATAAGACTCTTGTCTCAGAAAAATGTTTTCAATAAGGTACCTTGAGAGTCCCCTACACTTCTCATTTGTTGTATGAGTGAATGTGTATGATGTCCCTGAACTGTCAGAGACCCTATACAGGGTAATGGTTAAGAGCCTGGACTCTGGGTTCAGGCAGATCTGGATTTGAATCCTGGCTCTGCTGTCATACTACTTGCATGACTGTGACCCAGGTTGCTTAACCTCCCTGTGCTTTAGTTTCCCTTCTGTAAACTGAGGAACTAGTACCAAAGTGTTAATAGCAAGGTTTAATGAGGTAATGATGTCAAGTGTCTAACACAGGCACATCCTTGATGCTCCATAACATGGCAGTGGCCGAGAAAGACACAGTGACTTGCCTCCCAGGTACAGCTCCCTCGGCCCTCACCTTCCTCTCACATAAAGGAGGCTTCTCTATCTAACTCTTCTAGGCTTTTACAAACTAGTGGAGGCTTCCCCAGGTCCTAGCTCAGTAGATGCGACAGGCCTTGAGGCCCCTGGAGTCATTCACTCAGCCAGACAAAGTTACTGAGCACGTGATACGCAGAGGGTCACAGAGGCTGATGAGTGCACTGGCCTGGGGCCATTGCAGGCCTTGCAGGGAGGCAGCCATGCTCAGGGAGGCTGATGCATTCTGATGAATTCTCTGGTGTAGTATTTGGAAAGGTAAGGAGGACAGCCAGCCTGGAAAAGGATGCAGGGAAGCAGGACCCCATCAGGGGAGTGGGGAACGAGGGATGCCTGAGGTATTGTCCTTGCCGTTGTAGATCTGGAGTACTCTGCTTCAAGCTCCTCCCCCCAAGGTCAAGGCATTTGTGGTCTAAGAGGCCCGGGGCTGCCAGCCACATTGTTTTTGAGAAGGCCCTCATCCCCTGCAGAGTCCAAGCTCCCTCCTTGTCTAGGACTGAGGCGCTTCTGCCTGTTGTGCTCCCTGCAGTGGGCACAAGCCAGGCCTTACCATGCCCCCAGCCAGCTGCCCCTTTCCCTCCACTTCAGGATTACTCAGCCTTCACAGTGTCTGTCACTAAGATGCTGAGTGCATTCCTGATGGCCTCTCTTCAGGAAAAGCCCAGGGTGTGTGGCCTTTTAAAAAGGGCTCTGTGCCCGGGTTAAGCCTCTGATTGTGGTTCTGTATAAAGAAACCATAAACCAAAGGGAAAAGCGATGGTTCAGCTTTGGTCTTGGAGCTTTGTGTCAGCATCTGCCCTGAGTCCCAGGGCTTAGAATTTAACGTGAGCCATACAGGCAGGTGGGGAAGCTGTCCTTTCCCTCCAATTTCAGCATAGATAGAAATAGGGAGAGAAAGCCCAAGGAACCTCTGTCTTGCTGTCTTTCTTTTTTTTTGTCTGAGCCAGAGTCTCACCCTGTTGCCCAGGCTGGAGAGCAGTGGACTGATCTTGGCTTACTGCAGCTTCTGCCTCCTAGGTTCAAGGATTCTTCTGCTTCAGTCTCCCAAGTAGCTGGGACTACAGGTGTGCACCACCATACATGGCTAATTTTTGTATTTTTAGTAGAGATGGGTTTTTGCCATGTTGGCCAGGCTGGTCTCAAAGTCCTGACCTCAGGTGGTCCACCTGCCTGGGCCTCCCAAAGTGCTGAGATTACAGGTGTGAACCACCACGCCTGGCCTGTCTTTTCTTTTTAAATTTGAGATGCGGTCTTGCTATGTTGCCCAGGCTGGTCTTGACTTCTGAACTTGAGGAATCCTCCTGTATGAGCCACCGTGCCCAGCTTATCCTGGTCTCTTTGAGTGCTGGGCTCTGCTCTGAATTTTTTCTCCTTGATAAAGGGCTCTGGGGGATGTCCCCAGCACAACTTCTTGACAAAATCCCTGCCCTAGAAATCTTGGTTCCTCTTTCAGAGCCAGGAGCTTGAAAGTGATGTCCAGGTTTTTAGGCTAATTGCTGGAAAGGCCAAGTCATTTTCTAAAAGGTTTCCAGTGGCCATACCAATGTTAAGGAATCTGGCCTAACCCAGGGAGGAAAGAAGGAGGGCACACACAGGCTCTGGACCGGCCACTAGGGGAGGCTGAGGCAGCCCCAGCAGGAAGTCCTCTGCCTTTCTGTTGAGGCAGAGCTGAGTCCGTTGGCCTAGGGGTGATGCTGACTGCACTTGTCTGACTGCTGTATAAAGGCCATTTTCTCACCCTTGGTCCCGGGGAATAGCTTGATCTTTCCCTGTTCCTCTCCAGGGGGTACAGGCAGCCCAGTAGCTGGATTTTAAATGGCTGTCCTCCCATCACCCACTTCTACAAGGGCCACCTTGGTGCACGTTCTGGGTGAGTCGCTCCTGGGCAGCCCCAAACATTGTCTTCCTCTTCCCCTCATCCCTTTCCCAAGGACAGTTTATTCTTCATGGTACATTCTGCTTTCGTTTCTTTCCCCCACAGGCGGAGGCATTTCTGGCATCCATTTTCCTGCACAGTAGTTTGCCCTGTGCTTTGAACTGGGATGGCTTGGGTTTAATCTTTAGGCCCATGTCCTGCTCAGGCTCTGGAATACTCCACACCCTCTGGAGAATCCTGTGACCTAGGACCATTCTGTGAGTGGTTGTGCAGCGCCACCTCCTGGCCACAGTGCCCATCGTATCTTCCCACTTGTGCTCAACAGTAGTCAGAAAAGTTCATCTGTAGCAAAAGGAACTTGCAAAAGATACCTGAAGTCGATTTCTAGTTGATCCTGTAACGCCCATAGCTTTTTTGGTATCTGCTTGGCCCTTCTGAGGCTGTCTTGCCAAGTCTATTAAAATGACTTTGTTTCCACTGCCCAAATGATTAAGGCAGGACTAAGCAGCTGCAGTTCAAAAGTAAGGCTGTCAGCCTAGAACCCAAGGCTGTGTATGTGTGTTCCAAGGGGCTAATACATGGTATCTGTGTGGGGAGGAGCCTTAAAGAGAGCTGCTGGAGTGTAGGAGGGAGACAAGGCTATGAACAAAAAGTGTAGCTGCTTCCTTGGGGCTGGGGCTGCTCTGGAGTTCTAGTCTCTTGTTACTAGCCTGAAGTTTTTAGGCAAAATAGGCTCAGTTCTGCCTCCACTGACCCAATATCTAGGGAAGCTGATGCTGAACAGAACTGCATCTCCACTAACTTGAAGGGCAGAATTGATGGTCTTCCTGGGAATTGATGTTACGGAGGATTTTGTCTGTGCATTAATTTTGGGTGTGCTGCAGCCAGAGTAGAACGCCTGCATTCTATGCCTGGCCCCATCTGCCCCCATGGAATGAAGGACAAATCCTCTGTAGCTCAGGTCTCCCAAGCCAGAGAGCAGGGATTCCTGACATTCCTGCTTTAAAGAGAAAAGGCGGGAGTAAACATGTATGATTCACTGTTAACTGTATATGGTTGTTCACCAGGCGTATACTGTGTGCCCTAGTGGAGCTTACGGACTAGAAGAGATATTATATGGGCATGGTAGAAGCTGTGGACAGAAACTGATGTCTTTAGAGCTAAAGCCTCTGACCTTCTCTCCACTTTAGGCCTGGTCTCCAAGTCCTCTCCTAAGAAGCCTCGTGGACGTAACATCTTCAAAGCCCTTTTCTGCTGTTTTCGCGCCCAGCATGTTGGCCAGTCAAGTTGCTCCACTGAGCTCGCTGCATATAAGGAGGAAGCGAACACCATTGCTAAGGTAGCTGGGTTGGGGTGGTGAGATCCCAGCAAGGAAAGGACTGTTAGTGGGAGATCCCTGCTGATGATGGCAAGCAGACAAGGAAGCCTTGCCTGAGGTTGCAAAGATTTCTGGCTGAGAGGGGGCCCTTCCTCCATCCTTCTATAAGTAGTTCATTTTCCTTCTGTTGCTTCCCCTTTGCGGTGTGGGCCATCCAGATGTCCCTGTGGTTTCTGAGGGCCCCTGTGATTCTGATCCTTCCAGGTTCCAGGAACTATGCAAGGTGCTTTGCATATATTGTCTCATGTGATCAGCCAGCAGCCCTGTAAGGAGATCACAGGATTCCCACTTTGCAGATAATGGGTTTATGTAGCACCTGAAGAGTTCATGGCTAATAAATGGTAGTGTCAGGATTTGAACTTAGATCTCTGTGAAGCCTGTGTTTATTGTTCTCTACTATGCAAGGCTACCTTCCAAGTTACCTGACTTACAGGGAACTAGGGGATTGAAACTCTACCATGCTCTTAATAACCCCTATCAGCAATTCTCACCTGTACCCGTGCAGGGCATTTGGAAATGTGTTGGTATTTTTATATGTCCTGCATTTCACAGGTGGGGCCGGCCCTAACCAACAAAAATTATTCTGCCCCTAAAGCCAGTGGTACTTCTCTGAAACATTGAGGTCTGGTTGTCCTTCCTTTTTCTCAAAACCAGGCTAAAGACATATATCAATGAAAAATCACTGCATTTTGCAATGGGGGAAATGGCTAAATAAAATACAACATGACAGTATTACTGAGTGATTAGTTTTTACAGACTTCTCAATAGCATGGAGAAGTTACTGAGTTGCAACATTAAGTAAAAAGTCAGGCTGTGTAATTATATAGCATTATGGAAAAAGTCTGCTGACAGATTTGAAGGCAGTACACTGAAATGTCACATTGTTTATCTAAGTGCCAGGATTTTAATTTTTCTTCAGAGTTTTCATTAAGAACACTTAAAACCAGGTCAAGCATGGTGGCTCACGCCTGTAATCCCAGCGCTTTGGGAAGCTGAGGCAGGTAGATCACAGGTCAGGAGATTGAGACCATCCTGGCTAACACAGTGAAACCTCGTCTCTACCAAAAATACAAAAAAAAAATTAGCCAGGCACTGTGGCATGCACTTTTAGTCTCAGCTCCTTGGGAGGCTGAGGCAGGAGAATCGCTTAAACCCAGGAAGTGGAGGTTGCAGTGAGCCGAGATCGCACCACTGCACTCCAGCCTGGGTGACAGAGCAAGACTTCGTCTTTAAAAAAAAACAAAAAGGAACACTTAAAACCATAACATTTCTATTATTAGCAAAAAATTGGGGTGGGGGGGCTTGCCGATCTCTGCACTCCTCCTCCCCTCACATTTTGGGTACCCACATTGTGGCTTATTTGATGTTTTGTAGGGCTTGTTGTTCTCCCATGTAATCCCCAAGGAGGGCATAGAAAACAACATGTTCTCAGAGAAGCTTGAATTTCAGGACTTAGCAAGAGTTTGCCACCGTGAGGAATTCAGATTTTGGTTCTGCCTCTGACTCTGTGTCCCTGAATCAGTTACTTGAGTTCCCTGTTCCTCACTTTGTCCAATTGAGAGACAGTGGCTACTGAGAACAGGGACACTTGTCTTCTCCAGCCTTCCTCAGGCCTAGCATGGGAAGGAAGCTCTAGCCTTTCCATTTTCCTGTCCCACTCCTAAGAAAAGTCAGTTTTGACATAATAGGAGCTTCCAGGTGGCTGGATCTAGGGGAGAAAGTTGCCCTCCAGGCCTGAGACAGAAGCAGTGGGTTTGGATGGGGTGGGAAAGGCAATGAGATGGCACTGACCACCTCCTTTTCTTCCACAGTCAGATCTGCTTCAGTGTCTCCAGTACCAGTTCTACCAGGTATGTGACTCTGGCCTGGTAAGTACTCAGAAACCAAGACCCTGTGATCCTCGCCAGCTCTACGGGCAGGGTGATGCCCACACTCCTTGGTGCCTGACCAGCTACCTCCCTGCCCTGGGAAGCTATTTATTCCCCATATAAGTTAAGGGCCTACTGTGTGCAAGGCGTTAGATTTTAGGGGACAGCTGGTGCTCCATGCTCTCCTCCCACAGCTGCTGTCCATCCCACACCAGCCCTGGCCACCAACTTCAATGTCCAGATCACTTAATAGTCCCATTGGGAGGCTGAAACCAAGGAAACAACCACCTCCCCTCTTCCTGTCCTTTAAGTGGTGCCTATCCTGGATTGGTGATTCTGTCTCCACAAACAGCCCAGCTCTTCCCATAGTTATGCCAAGGGGTACAATTGGGCTTTCTTGGTGGGCAGATCTCAGCAACCTGGCTTGGTTTTAGATCCCGGGGACCTGCCTGCTCCCAGAGGTGACAGAGGAAGATCAAGGAAGGATCTGTGTGGTCATTGACCTGGACGAAACCCTCGTGCACAGCTCCTTTAAGGTAACTCAGCGTCAGCTTCCTTCCTTTATCTTGGGCCCTTCTGTGAATCTGATGACAGATATGTAAGGCAGCCCAAAGGTGAGAATAGAAGAGTGATTAGAAGGGAGAAGGCCAGGCCTCCCTGGCATTTTGGCCACTCTGGTGTCACAGGTATCTAAAGGCCCCACTGGAGAATGTTGAGTAGGAACCCTGTGTGTTCCTCCAGGGCTGTGATCCCCAATCACACCCAACAGGCCGCATCTGCCCCTGAGCCACGTAGCACAGAGAGCCGCCTGGGCTCTGTACAGGGCAGGCCTAAGAGAGTAGTTGAATCACCTTTGGCCCTTGCGCCTGCTTGTCTGATAAGGAAACTCAGGCCCTGACACTCTCCATTTAGATAGAATTTGTCAGAGTGTGGGTGCCAAGGAGTAGGGAAAACCAGAATGGGATATCACATCTTGAACTAGGGTGAGAACCACTTAGTTGGGTGGCCAGAGTCTCTAAAACCTATTTTTCCCCACCCACCTAGAGGTATGGTGGGGCCTTCATGTTTCTTTGCCATGCTGACAGCGTTAACTTTTCTGCCTTCCAGCCAATCAACAATGCTGACTTCATAGTGCCTATAGAGATTGAGGGGACCACTCACCAGGTGAGCTACTGGCCACACCACACCCAGTCCAGAGGGTGGGTTGTCTGCCTTCTGCCCCACCTGTCCTGGGGTCCTTCACCCATCTCAGGGCTTGGGTTCCGTCAGCTGATCCCTTTTCTGTAACTTCAGCCTCCCCGCTTTATTGGTATCTTTCACACTCAAGGCTTTCTCATCTTAGGGAGGTTCAGCCCTATATCCCCCCCAGCTGTCACCCTTGTTTTCTCTTTGCAACCAAGCTGTTTAAAAGAACAGTTTACATCTTATTTAATAATAATAATAGCTATCATTTGTTAACCACCATCCCTTCACATGGCCAGCACTGTTAAATGATTTATTACATTTCTCTATTCCTTAAGAGTGGATATCTCTTTGCCTGTTACAGGCAAGGAAACCAGTAGTAACCTTCTCCTCTGCCTGGAATGCCCTCTTGCCCATCATCCCCCACTGTGAATAGCTAGTGACTTTCTTCCTCCCCAGCCCAGACATCTCCTCCTCTGTGAAGCCTTCTCTGACTGTCTTCCCTGGGGTCCTTCATTGGATTCCGCCTGAGGAAGTGCTCGGTGTGTGTCTCAAAGTAAAGAGCACTAACATCTAAATGAGACCAGGCTCCAGCCTGCAGCCCATGCAGTCCTGGATCATGTGACATTGCTAGTGAAAGACCATTTACTCTGCTTGCATGTTCAGAAGGCCTGCCAGGCGCAGCGCCAAGCTCCGCTGCCAGCACGAGAGTTGGCCCAGCAGCCCTTTACATTCTAGCTGAGGACATAGGGATGTGCTAAACCCTTGGGGAAGAGACGAAGGCATATTTTCAAACAGGCACATAAAACACTGTGAACCCCTGGCTAACAAGGAAGGGTATGTATAATTTTTAAAAGGATGAGATTAAAATGAGGTAGGTTTTGAGCAAAGAATGGTGAAAGGATGCCGGACGTGATGAATAGCTGGGATGAGGAAGGGGCCTGTTGGAGGTGGAAGGAATGGCAGGCCAACAGAAGCGCAGTTGTGGCTGCCTGGAGCAGAGTGTTCCCACAGAGCTCCGAGGGGTCTGGTGAGTTGGTGGCCAATTCAGGTGTGCTCTAGGAGGAGAGTCATGGCAGGCTGACGCTCTGAGCTCAGGAGTAATGTGGGTAAGGGAGCTTTGGGAGTCAGGCGCCGTGGCTTACACCTGTCATCCCTCCACTCTGGGAGGCCGAGGCAGGAGGAACACTTGAGCCCGAGAGTTCACAACCAGCCTGGCCTCACACAGCGAGACCCCATCTCTAAAAAAATAAGTAAAAAACAAAAACAAAAGAAAAAGGAGCTTTGGGGAAATGGTTCCAGTAGCACCTGTGTAGGCTGGAGTCAGAGAAGCAATAGTATGCAGACCAATGGATCAGGTAGCCAAAGGACTTGCCAAAATGTGCAAGATCATAAAGGTGGACACAGGTGTTAGGAGTGGCTGGCAGGGGCAAGCACAAAATCAGGGGTGTAGACTGTCTAGTCTGTAGTCATTGAGGGGAAAAAGTCACTTCTTCCTGGTGTAGTTCATAGCCTGATAGTGACCTGGACTGACTGTCCTGCGGGAGCCAAGGAGAGAAAATTTCCATAGAGGCTGTGGCTGGATTCAAGTAATCCAGGATAGGCTGTTTCCATCTGTGAGGCCTATTCTTGATTACTTGTTTCTGGAGGCAGCTGATGGTCCGCCGCCGGAAACACAGATGGCTCCCGGGACATGGTGTATGCGCTTCTTCCTGAGCCAGGTTAAGGTTGGGACCACTGATGCATTGGAGGCCTGGTGGGGGGGTGCAGCCAGTTCCCCGGGTTTGTGGGGCCACAGGCTTCTAGCCAGGTAGTCCAGGAGGCTGAGCTGCAGGGGTTGAGAGCTCCTTGCTGCTCTCTGTGTAACTGGTAAAGGTACCCAGTACTGCAAAGCTTCATCACAGGGTCACCTCCAACAGGTTGCTCTACTCTTCCTCAGGTGTATGTGCTCAAGAGGCCTTATGTGGATGAGTTCCTGAGACGCATGGGGGAACTCTTTGAATGTGTTCTCTTCACTGCCAGCCTGGCCAAGGTACCTAGGGGTGGGAGGGAAGAACCAGGAGTGGGTGTGGTGGCCACAGGGGTGGTCCAGCAGGTCCCTTTTGGTACCCAGGGTGCCACAGGAGAACCAGGACTGCATCCAAACTTAGGCATCTTCTCTCCTAGTATGCCGACCCTGTGACGGACCTGCTGGACCGGTGTGGGGTGTTCCGGGCCCGCCTATTCCGTGAGTCCTGCGTGTTTCACCAGGGCTGCTACGTCAAGGACCTCAGCCGCCTGGGGAGGGACCTGAGGAAGACTCTCATCCTGGACAACTCGCCTGCTTCTTACATCTTCCACCCTGAGAATGCAGTGAGTATTCTTGACATGTGTCCACGGCAGGGACTGGGAGAGGAAGCAGGCTGTGGAACTGTGGGCTCCACCAAAGAGGCACACCCCTCCGGGAAGACCCAGCCACCCTCTGGGGCTCTGGGGCGAGGGAGGGGGGAAGCAGCACTCGGGAGATTGACAGCACATCTTCCCTGCCCCAGGTGCCTGTGCAGTCCTGGTTTGATGACATGGCAGACACCGAGTTGCTGAACCTGATCCCAATCTTTGAGGAGCTGAGCGGAGCAGAGGATGTCTACACCAGCCTTGGGCAGCTGCGGGCCCCTTAGCCTTCCCTGCTTCCAGGCGACGGCCATCCTAGTAGGGGACTTTCCCACACTGTGCCTTTATGATCAGCGTGACAGAGTGGAAGCTGGAGCGCCTCACCACAGGGCCCAGAAACAGTGAGAAGTGATTGGAAAGAGCTTTAGGACAGCCTAGACGCCGAGTGGGCAAATGCCAGACCAACGATACCCAGAGCTACCTGCCGCCAAGTTGTCAACGTGTGTGTGTGACAGAGAGAGAGAGAGAGTGTGTGTGTGTGTGTGTGTATGTGTGTTGCCATGAACTGTGGCTCCAGCACATAGTGTTTCACTGGGGGAGAAGCTAAAAGACCAAGACTTCCCAAGTGAGCTTGCCTCCTCTCCTGTCACCCTAGGAGCCACTAAGCTCTATAAGGATGAAGACTATTGAAGGCTCCATTGCCAAACCATGGCCTTTCCTCAGTGTTGTAAGGCCTATGCCAAGGAGAAAGGAAGGTATGCCTTTGGTTGCTCCAGGCACACACCTTTCTCAAATCCTCCAGCCAGCTGCTGCAGACAAAAGATGACATTTCTGGGAAGATGAGGACTTGATTCCAGACCAGCACCTCATTCCTTTGGGCTTATGGCCCAAAGGCTATGCTTGCGTCCAGCTGAGTGCCTGGGACGGGCCCTTACGGTGTCTCCCCAAGGCTGGGGTGCTGAGCCTGCCTTCCTTACCACCTAGCCATAGTCTCAAACCTGTGGGGAAGGAGGTTTTCTCCCTGCCTGGGAAGAGGACAAATAACTGATTTCCGTTCTTTTGACTCTGTTTTAAAATTCTCTTCTAAACACAGAGTGTTGGGCCTGTTTTGTTTCTGACAAAGTTGCAGTTCTGGGCCTGTGATGAATGTCGGTGGTGCTGGAGTTGCAGGGAAAAGACAAATCCTCAAAGCGTGGACATGTGTGTCCCCTGGGCTTGTGGATCAGCTGAGCTCGGGATCATTTCCATAAGTCTGCTCTTCAGGGATTCTCTGCTGGTGCTGGTGCAAGGACTTACGTTCCAAAGGCTGGGAAGAACTAAGCTGCCCCAGCCCCTCCCATTTCTTGGGCAGGGCTCTTTCCTGTTGTGTCTTCCCCCAGGGCCTGTCCTGTACCGAGCTCTGTCTGTTCCGGCCTTCATCCTTCCTGGCTGTTGCTTTTCCTTTTAAGGGCCAGAACTCTTGCTCTTCCTGGGCTGAGGAGGAATGAGTGTTCTTGCCATTTGCCAACCTAATGCGCATGCTTCCTGCCTCTGGTAACAGGAGGGAGTGAGCCCCTCATAGACCTGCACTCTGGGTGTCTCCTGCGTTCAAAGATTCTTAATAGTGAATGCTTTAAAGTCATCATAAAATTGAAGTTTTCCCAGGGGGGAAAACAAGAGGAAGTGCTGCTGTAATTGGGAGCACAAGGGCCTCCCAAAAAGGAGCCCCACCGCAGCATCACTGCCTTAATCATGGCCTCCCTGGGGTGGGTGGCGTTCTCTCCTTCTCTCCCTCCTCCTAGGGTGGGAGGGAGCTCCTATTCCAATTGCTGTGTTCCCTGGAGGCAGGCATCACAAAGCATTTGTGAACTGCCTCTGGTGCAGGGACACCACCCACTCAGGACTCCTCCCCATCATCCCTTCCGTTTCCACACCCTAGGTCCAGCCTCAGGAACAAACGAGTTTCAAGAAAAGCAGGCGGTAGAGCAGCAGCTTGGTACTGTCAGCAGTGGCTGGCTGGCATCTTTCTCTAGCGTAGTGGTGCCACCTTCCCTCCTTGTCCCAAGGTTTTAAGGCTTTGTCTTTCTCTTTGGTATGATAAAGTGGAACAGAGTCCCCCAAAATTCATGTGGTCATTTCCCCCAGCATCGTGCCTGTGGGGTCCTGTTGTACCTAAAGGTAAAAGGGCCCCACGTGCTAACCAGGAATACCATCTCCTGAAAGAAAGCAGGATCTCAGACCCTTACAGCCCACTGTGGCTTCCGACCCAAGGCCTGGCCTAGGCTGCTATCCTAGTACTGCAGGAGCGGCCTCTCTTCCAAGCCCCACCCTAAGGGTTAGCCCTTGACCAAATCTGCCATCTGGGCCCAGCCAGGCTTTTCTGACTAAATAAGCAATAAGAGGCTCTAAGCTGACAGTTGTGAGGACCCTTTCCCGCCCTTTCTTGGATCTCCATGTTTTTCCAGATGGAGGAAGAGCATGTGCTGCCCCCTTTCCTAACAGGCTTGTCCAAGTGCTTGGTGTGGGACCCATGACAAAAGCCCAGGATGGCTTGGTGGGAGCGTCCCTGCTGTGTCTGCATGAAGCCCCTGCTTTCTAGGCCTCACTCCCATCAGAACCCTGCCTGCCCACCTGCAACTCCTCCACAGCAATGCTGTTCCCACTTTCCCCAGAGAAGCAACTCAGCCAAACCTAGGCAGGGTACGTTCATCTGGACCGGAGCCAGCCTAGTCATTTGCTGTCAGGTTTCCAGTTTCACCATGTGTCAGGGCGAGGCATGATTGTAAAATTTGCTCCTCAGAGGAAATCGGGCCAGACTCAATTATGGAGGGCAAGGCAAGGGAGGAGGTGACTTCATCCCAGACTCTGTTTTAGGGCTTCCCACCGTCAGCCCCTCCCACTTGAGACTGGTCTTTGGGAGGCAATAGGCCACCATGCCTGGTCAGCCCCAATTCAAGCCATGCCAGGAATCTGCCTACCTGCCAGGTTCAGTTCTTTTAAGGTGCCTCTTCAGGGACACAGTGTGTCTCTCTGATTGGGCTTCTAAATCAAAAGCCTGATGTTCGTGTCCCTCTCATAGGGGGAGCTTTGGACACAGGACCAGTTTGGAAAGGGTCAGGTAAGGGTTTCCACTCTGCACATTGTAGAGGGGACGCTCTGTAGGCCCATGGGTCCCTTACTAGAGAGGTTGAGTGAATTTGCCTTCTGTTAACCTGGGACCTTCTGTTTCGCTCCCTGCTGCCTCCCAAAGATTTTAAGTATTTTATAAATGTATAAACTCACCTCTGGTAACAGTGGCCCAGATGCTGCTTCGCGCTAAAAGCATGGGAAGTCTAAAGGCAGTCTTTCCCTGGGAAATGGATGCTAATTCTGTTCTGCTGCCCGTGCCTGTTCTTGAGGCCTCATTTAGAAAGTCCTCTCAGAAGGCTGTTCGGCCCCCAGTGTCCTAGCCAGGCTAACTATATGAGAAAGTAAGTCCATTTTCCCCTTCAGCTCCTCAGTGGGTTACTTAACCACTGTTCTCCCTGGGTCCCTTTTTTCTAAACGGGTTTAGTTCTTTTTCTCCTTATTTCTGAACGCCAGTAAATATGTACATTCAGCCAGGGAGGAGGAGGCCAGCGGTTGGGCCAGCTGCCCCATTCTTTTAATGTAGGACCTGCCCCTGGAGCGGACCCTTCTCTTTGGGCCTTGTGAGCTTCTTTGCTTATGTTCCATCTCGTGCCGCTTTCCCCTTTCTAGATGCCATTTGGAGGGTAGGGGATCTGCTTCCCACTGTGACTGGGCTATGGGATTGACTACCTTGCTTACAGATTCACGGTTTGATAAATTTGTTGTATTCAAAAACTTGAAATGTAGGACGCCATTACGTGTCTGTTTATATTTTTGCAATATTTGTATTACTTACAATTAATTAATAAAAGTGGGTTTAAAAAACCTATTCAGGAATGTGAGCTGCCGCCGACCTTGCCGGTGTTCATCAGGCCCTTAGCAAGCACCACCTTTCTTCTCGAAACCCCTTTGGTCATGAAGCAGCCGCACCCCCAGGCTGAGTGGGGTGTTGCACCTGCCGGGAGGCCAGCCGCAGATGCTGCACAGGGCTTCTCCTCAAGGTTACACAAGATTCTGCTGTGTTCAACCCCATTGCAGTCAGGCGCTTAGCAAGCAGATATGCTTGATGTCCTATTGACTTTGGGCATGAACCAAAAGCCCTAAGGGAATGAAGTCTTTTGTTGTTGTTGAGATATAGTCTTGCTTTGTTGCCCAGGCTGGGATGCAGTGGTGTGATCTCGACTGACTGCAACCTCCGCCTCCCAGGTCCAAGCGATTTTCCTGCCTCAGCCTCCCAAGTAGTTGAGACTACTGCGCCAGGCTAACTTTTGTATTTTTAGTAGAGATGGGTTTTCACCATCTTGGCCAGGCTGGTCTTGAACTCCTGACCTCAGTCCTGTGGTCTGCCTGCCTCTGCCTCCCAAAGTGCTGGGATTACAGGCATGAGCCACTGCACCCGGCCCTGGGAATGGAGTCTTGATTCTTCTTTGCTCCTGACTGACTCTCCCAAACCGGGAACCTTGAAGCTGAGAGTGTAGCATGGTTCCTGGCACACAGTGGGCACTCAAATATCGACTGGTTTACAATATGACTAGTAGAGACCCCAACGAGCAAAACTGTGGCCTAATAGAATTCTCCTGGCCTCTCTCCCAGACTTCCCCTCCCTTTGAGAAATGCCAGAAGCTTCTTGGGGAGGCTCTTGCCAGCCTAGACATCACAGGCACTCACAGGGCAGCTCCAACCTCTGCCTCCTGTCATCACCATAATGCATCCATTCTACAATATGGCAAATTTCATATCCTTCCACCCTCTTCCCTGCATTATTGATGGGCTGTGTGCACTTTTTAAAAAATCAATTAGATCAGGGCGTGGAGCTGGAGTTAAAAGAAGCCTTTAGAAGTCTGCTCCTGTTTTGCTGTTTTGAATAGGCACAGATAAAGCTTTCCCTCTGGTTTGAATAAGTCAAGCCCAGTGCTAGATTGGCTCTGATTGGCCAGTACTAGGAAAATGCGGTTAAGATGCAAACACAAGCAAATATAACCCAGTGTCTCTGCAGCCATTACTAAGCTAAGGCAGCAGGACCTAGAGCCTCCGGCTGTGGAGTGGCTCTTCAATACTGCTGCTGCTTACTTGCTGGGAAACTGGGAAGACTGGTGAGCAAGAAGGCAAGGTAAGGTCTCTGATTTTCGGGGAGCATGCCAGTGAATGAGGAAGAAATGAAAGGAAGAGGAGCTTGAGAGTCCCTTGCCTTGTCTTCTGAGATGATGCTTTTATTTATTTTATTTATTTATTTTTTTGAGTCGGAGTTTCGCTCTTGTTACCCAGGCTGGAGTGCAATGGCGCAATCTCGGCTCACCGCAACCTCTGCCTCCTGGGTTCAGGCAATTCTCCTGCCTCAGCCTCCTGAGTAGCTGGGATTACAGGCACGCGCCACCATGCCCAGCTAATTTTTTGTATTTTTAGTAGAGACGGAGTTTCACCATTTTGACCAGGATGGTCTCGATCCCTTGACCCCATGATCCACCCGCCTCGGCCTCCCAAAGTGCTGGATTACAGGCGTGAGCCACCGTGCCCGGCCAGAGATGACGCTTTTAAAATGAACCAGGAGTCTGGCCAGTTTTGCAAACTTCTTGTTGAGAAGTAGAAGCCCTTAGAGAAAACTGAACATATAGGGGACATTCTCAAAAGCTGGGAAAGACAGACTCCTTTCACCTATCCTTAGAGAAAGATGGTCTGGAGCAAGGCAGGAGGAGTTAAAACCAGCTTCCTGGCCCACAGAGGTGGCTCACAGTTGTAATCCCAGCACTTTGGGAGGCCAGAGCATAAGGATTGCTTGAGCCCAGGAATTGTAACTTGTGACCATCCTGGGCAAAATAGTGAGAACCTCTGTCTACAGAAAATCAAAAAATAGCCAGGCGTGGTGGTGGATACCTGTGGCCCCATCTTCTCAGGAGGCTGAGGCAGGGGGATCACTTGAGCCCAGGAGGTGGAGATTGAAGTGAGCTGTGATCATACCACTGCACTCCAGCCTGGGTGACAGAGTGAGACCCTGTCTCAAAAACAACAAAACAGCTTCCTCTGCTCAGGGTCCATCCATAAAGGCCATGAGAATTAAAGGCCACTGGCTTTTAACCTGAAATTTCAAAACTGTACTCCCACAAGGGGTTTCACAGACCTCTCAAAGGATACTGAATTAGAATTAGGGAGGAGAGAAGGAGATACCCAGCTTTGGGAGACTTTGATGTCAGAATTTTCCGTGTGTTCCAGTGTGGCAGGAAGTCCCTTCCTGGAGCTTATCCTCTCTTGCATTTGGGGTGCCTACACCAGTGAACTCCTCGATTCCTAAATTCCTGCTGGGAAATGGGACAGGATTCAGCCTCTGAGGCTCACAGTCCTAATTAATGCTGGCTTTTACCAAGGTGACAGTTCTCTATCTCCAAGGAATGAATTCACTGGCCCTTGTCCCCTTCCCCTAGTTGGCTCATGGCTTTTGCCTTTAATGCCTGCTACATAGGGTCTGAAGAAAACCCAAACACCATATATCCTGCCAATTCTGAGCAGCACAGGGTGGGGCAGCACAAGTCGTCAAATCAAATTCTCAAACACTGGCTGCTCCGCACCACTGCCTTGCTTTAGTCCTGCTATAGCAGTAGACAAAGGGAGTTTGCTTTGTGCTCTACGTTTTTTTTGTTTTGTTTTGTTTTGCCAAAGTCCATACTAGATAATGGTACATGTTTTCCAAACTTGGCTTTGTCCATCAAGGTTCACGAAAAGAATGGTCAGACATGTTCCTCTTAACAAGCGCAGTATGTCCCCACATAGCAAAAATCCATACAGTCCTTTGTGGGTGAAAATTTTTAAATGTTATATAAATCCATCAACCTCATCCTTTTTCCTTTGCTTCTCGGGAGAAATTAATCTAGCTTACATTAATTATTCATGTCATTAGATTTCAAGCTCCTTGAGAGCAAGAAGTAGGTATTTTACTTCTATAAAGCATCTACGTGATGGTGGACATGGATAGGTCCTTCATTACCCAAGATGCTCCTTGAATACAGATGGTGCACGACCCACACAGACTCAGATCTTTACCACTTCCTCCCTCTCCCCACCCTGACTTGCTCAGTCCTGAAGGAACTGGAGATGTCTGAGTGTCTGAGGTTCACACTTCCACAGAGAAGCTTGGGTCTGTGTGGGAGGGAGAGAGGAAGTCATCTGTCCGCAGGCCAGGCCAGGCCACACCCTGCTGGCACCAGAACCCTTTGTCCCAGGCCCGCCCTGCCATTTTATTTTCCTTTGCATCTGGAAAGCACAGGGAATATAATAGTCATATGACAAAAGAGGGAAGGGTTGAGTTTTACAATAGTTTACTTAAAAAAAAAAAAAAGAAGATAAAAGCCAAAGTGGAGATCAAAGTTGACTGTGGAGAAGGCCTTGCAAGCAGGGAACTTGGAAAGAATTAGAGGGGATGAGAGTGAGAGAAGGCAACTCAGTTTGGAAATACTTTTTCTGACTAGCTTTTCTGTCCAAATGCCACTGAACTTAGATTGGTTTAGGAAGGGTTGTAGTACATCAAAGTGGCTAGAAGCACAGGTTTGGGGATCAGATAAGGATTTCATTCTAGTGTGTGATCTTGTGCAAGTTATTCAGCCTTTCTAAACCTCAAATTCACACAATGTAAGATGAAGAAAATCACCTTCTGAAAATTAGAGATAACATATGCAAAGTGAATCAATACAGGGCTTAACATATTTATCACCCCTTTGGTAAATAACCATGACAATGACCAGAGCTCTTTCGGGCAGTGGTAGGTGGGAAGCAGAACTCATGGATGGTAATCCCCAGGTCAGCCAGGCTTACCATGTGCACTTGAACAAGTCCTTGCCCCCGTTATTGTGAAATGGTGCAGGGATACACCATGAAGCTGTGGCAAGATGGCTGATAAGAGACTGGGAAGTAACTTAGCAGAAAAACTGGACTGACGTCCACTATGGTGAAGGGCATCATCTCCCCTCTTGCTCTGTGACATTTCAGTCCTGGAAAGACAAGCACCATGTCTCTGAGCAGTGCCTTCAGGTCTGTGAACAACGACCCTGGGATCATCGTCTGGCGAATAGAGGTGAGCTGGGCTGGAGGCACCTTAATTATGACCATGGCATCTGGAAGCAGAGTCTGGCTGCCTGGGACTGCTAGGCAGCAGCCCACCAGCAGCCCTTAGCCTGTGGTTTGAGGACAGTGAGAGGCAGCATCAAAGTACCTGTTTCCCATCCTTCACCTCTCCTGGGTGCTCAAAGCAGGTGGTTGGCAGGTGGAGGAAATGCTCAGCCCCAGAGAACAGGGCTTCAGGCAAAAACAAGCTTGTCCTTTATCCAGCCACCTGCTCAGTAAGTCTGCACTTGCAGGAAATGCCCTAGAAAGACAGGTGGGACCTACCCAGCAGACTCCTGGCGGCTTCCATCAGAGAAATGGAACATGTCTTCCACAGGGCACCCTGGCTCCTATAAAGTATGGGGAGAACTGAGGGGGCACTGCAGAGATGAGGCACTGTTCATCCCATCTCCACGTGGGCTTCAGCCCCTCTGGGTGGCTGTGACCTCCAGCAATCCGTAGCTGAGAAACACCCTGGCCTGGGTAGCTCCACCTGCCAGATATGAGGATTCCTCCCAACCTCTGCCCCAGCCCAGTCAGTTGCTGCTACATAAAACCCCGAGGCGATGCCTCACTTCACTATCCTCAGCCAGGAGGGAGAGTCAGCTCTCCAGCAAGCGTCGCAGAGACTGTGAGGCCCAGGTCACTTCCATTGTTTTAAGGCTTCCTTCCAGTTTCCTTAAAAACTAACAGGTACTAAAACAGGTTTACCAGATTTGCAGTATATTTAACATTTAACACATTTTATGTAGAACACACACAAGTATGGCTGCAAGTTTCCCACACCTGGAGAGAGTAATGAAAATCTACATCGAGGGTGTGTGAACAGCCTTCCAGGGCCAAGCCACACATGCAGTAACAAATCAGAGCCCTGACCCAGACTCCAAATATAAGGCACTTGGCACACAGCCCTGCTGACCGCTGGCACTCCCCAAACGTTATCCTCCACCTCCCACAGCCCCGCAGAATCCAAGTGTCCTTTCCTACATGGGCCTGGGCCAGCACCCAGCAGTCAGCATTGGGAAGAGTGTTGGAGGTGCTGGCACAACGGCTCAGAGAAGGGTTTGTACTTGGTCGTTTATATCCAGCAAAGGGCTGGACATGTAGGGCTCACAGGCTTCCCACAATAGAGTGAGATGAGACCAGGTGGGAAGTCGAGAGGAGACTAGGATGAGGGGAAAGCAGGATAGGGACCCAGATTCAGATCCGGGGTGATGTAAGCACAGCTGACAGAAGCCAGAGGGGTGGCCACATTAACCCTGTGGCTGGCTGCCTCTCGTCCTATAAGGTCATCAGGAACATCTCCTTTCCTTCTCCCTACCACCTGCACCAAATGGCAGAGGAGAGGGAGGCTTGTGGGGAAGGGAGGCAGGAGGGAATGCAGCCTACACCCACCCCTTGTCCTTCCAGAAAATGGAGCTGGCGCTGGTGCCCGTGAGTGCCCACGGCAACTTCTATGAGGGGGACTGCTACGTCATCCTCTCGGTGAGCACCCTCCTCCCCACTCCTGTGAGCTTCTCCCCTTGGGCCAGTTCCTGAGCTCTACAGAGAGCTGTGCTGGTGAGGGAAGGCAGGCAGTCCCTGGTATCCATCTCAATGGTTCCTCAGTGCTATGCAGAGCAGACCTCCAGTCTGACTACCAAAGGCCATCATTAGGCCTGGGTTTTAATTCTGCATCAAAGGATGTGGGGAGGGCCCTCCGTCTGAACCTCAGTGAGCCACCTACAAGCAGCACTTCTCGCAGGCCTAGCCTTACATTAAAGTGGTGTGGAAGAAGGCCAGATAAAGGTAAGGCCTGTCTCCAGCCTCTAAGTGCTCATCCCCATGGAGGAGACTCACTGAATGGTGCTGACAGGGCCATACAGGTGTACCCATCAGCACTGTACCAGCTGTGTGAGTGCAAGGGGACAAGGGGCCTGTGAGGTAAGCTGAAACCCGGCTGGGAAAAGATGCCCGTTGGTTTCTATTTATTTGGGGAACAACAAGCTGTCAACTTTCCCCAAATGTGGGGAACATTTGGGCTGCCAAAGCTTATGCCGTGATTGCAGGTCTGCTCAGGGGGCCAGGGCGGCTCCGGCATCCACTGCAGGAGAGAGGGCCCTGAGTCTGCCAAGGGCAGGCACATGTGCTGCATTCTCCTCAAGCCAGAAGGCCAGCAGCAAAGGGGAGGTGAGCTGGCCCCAGACCTGATCTCTCTGGCTACATCCCAGATCCGGAGAGTGGCCAGTCTCCTGTCCCAGGACATCCACTTCTGGATCGGGAAGGACTCTTCCCAGGATGAGCAGAGCTGCGCAGCCATCTACACCACACAGCTGGACGACTACCTGGGAGGCAGCCCTGTGCAGCACCGAGAGGTCCAGTACCATGAGTCAGACACCTTCCGTGGCTACTTCAAGCAGGGCATCATGTGAGTAGGGGTGCACAGAGCAAGGACAGAAACAGCAGTTTACAGAAGAGGAAACCCAAAAGGCCAAAATGCATATGAAGAAAGTAATCAGAGAAATGCAAATCAAAACAAAGCTGTCACTTCCGCCTACTACAGTAGCAAATTAAACAGCTGGGAGGTGCCAAGTGTTGGCAAGGCTGTGGGGAAATAGGAGCCCTTGTGCCCTGCTGGTGGAAGTGTGGACTAGCACAGAATCCTGGAGAGTAGTCAGGGCCACTTGCAAATCCCACTCCTTCGTGTGTAACTCACAGAAACCCTCACATACCCAGGTCCATAAGGGCATGTGGACCAGACTATTCATAGCAGCCTCATTAATGGTGTTAGGAATCTGCAGGCAACATAGGTGTCCATCACTGGGAGACTGGACATGGACACCACAGAGTAGTATGCAGGAGCCAGAAGCAACAGACACACGCCTTAACACAAGACAGAGCTTGCAACATGGTGCTCAGCAGGACAGGCTGGGCATGGTGGCTCACGCCTGTAATCCCAATACTTTGGGAGGCTGAGGCAGGAGGATTGCTTGAGCCCAGGAGTTCGAAACCAGCCTAGGACACATAGTGAGACCCCCCCATCTCTACAAAAAATGTTTTGTTAAAAACCCTAGCCAGGCATGGTGGTGGTGCACTCCTGTAGTCCTAGCTACTCTGTGGGCTGAGGTTATCAAGCCCTCCATTATCAAGCCTGCAGTCCCTGATGAGCATCACTTGAGCCTGGGAGGTCAAGGTTGCAATGAGCCATGATTGCACTACTGAACTCTAGCCTGGGTGACAGAGTGAGACTCTGTCTTTAAAAAAAAAAGGTGGTGGTGGGGCATAGTTTACTAGAATGAAAATAAAAACAACAGAATGGAAGCGTACATGGGGGAAGGAGTGGAAGTAAGGCATGCAGATAAAGGGAATACACAGACACATAACACAAGAGAGGGGGTGTAGGTCGATGATGATGACGTTTCATCAATTGAGAACTTTAACTCAAAACTTTGCCCTTGACATTAAAACAAAAAGAGGAATTCCAATGAGCTTGAGAATTGTGAGGCCGGGCCAAGATCAGCTTCTTGCAGGTCGGCAGTCTCCACTGAGGCCCTTCTGGGCACAGAGGACCACACTGAGCCACTGGGGAACCCCAGGACAAAGCCCCTCTGCTCCAGGGTTACCTTCTGAATTCCCTTAAAGTGCAGGACCCCTGGATCAGAGGCTGGGCTGGGCTGTGCCAGGGTCGGGGAGCTGATTCCGAGCATAGGTGGTCTTAAGGCTGTTGAGTCATTAATGCTTCTGCTGCAGCCCAACTTGTACCCCTCTCGAAGTGACACACTGACATTCAGACAGCTCCTGGAACAAAACAAGCCCTCTGTGCTGCAGGGGTCTTCATCACTGCTGTCTCCTCTGCCTGGAGCACTATTCCTCTGGGTATTGGTTCATTTACCCTGTAGTATCTCAGCTCAAATGTCGCTTCTTCAGAGAAGACTGCCCCACCTCGCTACCAGAAAGTCACTCACCCAGTCTACTTGTAGGGCAGCAGCTGCCACCCTCTGTATTTACCTTGCTGATGTACTGTCATCATCACATGAGTGAGGCTGCATCTGTGTAATTCACCCCTGTCTCCCAGATCCTAGCACACAGCAGGCACTCTAATAACTAATGGATGTTCCCCCAGCTACAAGAAGGGGGGTGTCGCCTCTGGTATGAAGCACATGGAGACCAACACCTACAACGTGAAGCGGCTGCTACACGTGAAGGGGAAAAGAAACATCAGGGCCACCGAGGTCAGTCCTGCACACTGTCTACCCCAGGCCCAGGGCTTCTCCACCTGGCACCTAAGAATTGCTCCTGAAAAATGTTTACCCCTCATCTATAGGTGGAAATGAGCTGGGACAGTTTCAACCAAGGTGATGTTTTCTTGCTGGACCTTGGGAAAGTCATCATCCAATGGAATGGCCCTGAGAGCAACAGTGGGGAGCGCCTGAAGGTATGGCTTCCTAGCCTTAGCACTCTCAAGTTCCTCTTTCTTCTTCCCTCCATGCTGGCTCTTCCCCAAGAATCAGGGTGGAGCCCTGCCTTTGAGTGGAATCTGTCTTGGAGACAGGCCAAGTGTGTGAGTTTGTGACTCACCCTGGACTCCTCAGCATTCTAATAACTCCTGTGTCTGGGATCTAGGCTGCTTTCCCCAAAGACATCAAGCAGAAAGGGGTCCCAGAGGAGCTGAGGGCTTCCTTGGGTTTCTTTGGCAGGCTATGCTTCTGGCAAAGGATATTCGAGACAGGGAGCGAGGGGGCCGTGCTGAAATAGGAGTGATCGAGGGAGACAAGGAGGCAGCCAGCCCAGAGCTGATGAAGGTCCTTCAGGACACCCTTGGCCGACGCTCCATTATCAAGCCTGCAGTCTCTGATGAGATCATAGATCAGCAGCAGAAATCAAATATCATGTTGTATCAGTGAGTAGCTAAACCTGACTTTAGCTGGAAGCTGGGGTGGGGGGGAAGGTGTCCCCTAGAACACCAGCCACCTCTGCTTGGCTCCTTGTTTTGGGTGTAGCCATCTGGTTTTTTTCTCAGTCCTTTCCAAATGCAGCTCCTAGAAAGCTTGGAGATCCCCCGCTCAAGGAGGCAGTTGTTCTTATTAGCAACTCTCCTCATCTCTTGAGGAGGCCTTTCCTTTACTCTGGCCTACACATGCCCAGGGATGTGGAAGGGATAATGTTTGGGAGAGAGATAAACAAAAGTCTCCACCAAAGAAAAGAGTCTGCACATTCCTGTCCTCACTCAAGCCATGACTGTCTTAAGAAGTCATACCCTACCCAGAAACTCCAAACTAAAACAAACCAGAACAACATCTAGTTGACCACAAGATGTTTTATAGAGGAAAAGGCACAGGCTAACCTCTCCCCTTCTCCAGTGTCTCAGATTCAGCTGGGCAGCTGGAGGTCACAGAGGTAGCAACGAGGCCTCTGGTCCAGGACTTACTGAACCATGATGTAAGTAGAGTTTGGGTGGACTTCGCTTTGGGTAGCCAGACGTGCTTCAGAAGCAGACCCTCAGCAAGAATCTTCCTTCTGATCTTGAGCAACCATTCCTATCTCTGACTGCTTTAGGACTGCTACATCCTGGACCAAAGTGGAACCAAGATATACGTGTGGAAAGGAAAAAGAGCCACAAAGGCTGAAAAACAGGCAGCCATGTCTAAAGCACTGGTAGGAGCTACAGATGTGCAATACTGTTTAAATAATTCTGCTAAGAGCATTCCAGATGTGTCATTTCACAGAGCCATGCAGGCATTTGAGCATATAACACTGTGGTTACACACAGGGACTGCACAGTCAGACAGACAAACTGGGATTCAAATTCAGGTTTTGCCTTTTCCGGCTGAGTGATCTGGGGAAGACTACTGGGCCTCAGTTTCCCCATATCTAGCATGAGGATCATACCCATCTCTTAGGGTTATCATGAGGATTAAATATCATTTGTAACGCACTCAGAGCTGGGCACAGTGGCTCACGCCTGTAATCCCAGCGCTTTGGGAGTCCAAGGAAGGCAGATCACCTGTGGTCAGGAGTTCAAGACCAGACTGGCCAACATGGTGAAACACCGTCTCTACTAAAAACACACAAAAAATTAGCCAGGCATGGTGGCGCATGCCTGTAGTCCCGGCTACTTGGCCGGGCGCTAAGACAGGAGAATCACTTGAGTCCAGGAGGCAGAGGTTACAGTGAGCCGAGATCGCACACTGCACTCCAGCCTGGGTGAGAGTGAGACTCAGTCTAAAAAAAAAAAAAAAAAAAGGCACTCAGAACACCACTTGGCACACAGCACCTGCTCAATAAAAGGTGGCTATTATTATTTAAGGAGATATCACTTATCAAGGTTAATGGCCCTGTCCTCAAGGAGCTTATATTTGTGCAGATCCATGCAGATGAACTAAGCAAGATGCATTTACAAAGCAATAAATGAGCAAACGAATGTGATATAAAGTAAGTACAAAAGTGCTGGAAGAACACAGGATAATCTTCCAAAAAATAAATAATCATAATCGCCACAAGCCAATAAAGAGATCCAAAAATGTTCCACTCAGTCATTTTTCTTAGGCAAGTAACTTGGTCCTTAGACAGAAATGAGTTAGAATCTGACTCTGACTCCCAGAGGGGAGGGATCTTATTATGCAGCTTCAAAGAGGTGAATTACCAGACAAGCAAAGAACTCAGTATACTCCACGACTGACCTGCCTTTGGGAATGGGTGGCTCTACAGGGCTTCATCAAGATGAAGGGCTACCCCAGCAGCACCAACGTGGAGACTGTCAACGATGGTGCTGAGTCAGCCATGTTCAAGCAGCTGTTCCAGAAGTGGTCAGTAAAGGACCAGACCATGGGCCTGGGGAAAACGTTCAGCATTGGTAAAACTGGTGAGATTACCCCCAATCATCCTCTCACTGCTGGGTCTCTCTAGAAAGACAGACACAGTCGCTTCTTACTCACTCAGCTTTTCCCAACCCTTTCTCCACAGCTAAAGTTTTCCAGGATAAGTTTGATGTGACTCTGCTACACACGAAGCCAGAGGTATCTGCCCAGGAAAGAATGGTCGATGATGGCAATGGAAAAGTTGAGGTAGGCCCACTGATTCAAACATCAGGGCAGGCAGCAGCACTGGCCTGGCTGGCCTGCTGGGGTCAGGGGTGCAGGTGATTCTGATTCTGCTTTGCTTTCTCTTTCCCCTCCGGCACCTCAACAATCTTCTCTAAGTCTTGTCAGTCTGTAGAGTTTTCAGAGGGGTGAAAGGCACATCCTCAAATATGCTGCTAATATCTCACCTGGAAGGTATATTCAAATCATCGTTCAGCCTTGCAAAGACCAAGGCATGATGGGATGCTCCTGACCAGGATGGCCCAGTTAATCTCAGGATTCAAATCATGCAAATGTGATGAGTCCTCACCAGTGGGAGAGGACCAGAGGGAGAAAGAGAACATGGAGTAGACGTCAGAACCTTCCCCACCTGGATTCTCTCTTTAGCGTGGCCCATCCCCCTCCCAGCCCCCCATCTCTGGAAAATGGTGTCTCCTCCCATGCCCAGGTCTGGAGAATTGAGAACCTGGAGCTGGTCCCCGTGGAATATCAATGGTATGGCTTCTTTTATGGGGGAGACTGTTATCTGGTCCTCTACACATATGAGGTGAACGGGAAGCCGCATTACATCTTGTACATCTGGCAGGTAGGCCTGTCACAGGCTTTAGCTTTGGATCCTGATACGTTCTCTGGCCACTGGCTGGGGCAGGAAGGATGGGCCCTTCATGTCCTTTCACCATTGCAGGGCCGCCACGCCTCACAGGATGAGCTGGCAGCCTCAGCATTCCAGGCAGTGGAGGTGGATCGGCAGTTTGATGGGGCCGCTGTGCAGGTTCGAGTCAGGATGGGGACGGAACCACGCCACTTCATGGCCATCTTCAAAGGGAAGCTAGTTATCTTTGAGGTGAGGATGCTCTGATAAAATTACACCATAAGCTGGAATGTTCCAAACTAACAAACCAGCATGGGGCTGTTGGAGAGGAAAGGAGGGATGGGGTAGGGAGTAAGACCTGTACTAGACACAGAAAGAAGGGGGTTAATCCCTCTAAGACAGTCAAGTGAATCCCTACTGCCTAGGGCTTCAAGTCTGACCCCCTATCTAATTATGTTCAAGGTCTTTCATAACCTGACCCATTTACCTGTGCAGGTGCACTGCCCTCAGCTCCCTAACCTGTCCCTTCCACTCCAGTCAGGTGGGTCTTCTCATTAGACCTCACATGCGCCGTACTATACCCCTCCCACTGCAGATGTGCCCGTTGTTTTTTTTTTTTTTTTTTAGTATACGTGCTGCCGAAGTGAGCACACTTTCTTTTTTTTTTAAACGGAGTCTCACTCTGTCGCCCAGACTGGAGTGCAGTGGCGCGATCTCAGCTCACTGCAACCTCCGCCTCCACGGTTCAAGTGATTCTCCTGCCTCAACTCACTGCAACCTCCGCCTCCAGGGTTCAAGTGATTCTCCTGCCTCAGCTTCCCAAGTAGCTGGGACTATAGGTGCCTGCCACCACGCCAGGCTAATTTTTGTATTTTTAGCAGAGATGGGGTTTCACTATGTTGGGCAGGCTAGGTGATCCGCCCGCCATGGCCTCCCAAAGTGCTAGGATTACAGGTGTGAGCCACCACGTCTGGCCCAGATGTGCCCATTCAAATTCAAGTCCACTTCTTCTATGAAGCCCTGGCTGAGGCACTACCAAGCAATGTCACATGCTTGATATCACACAAATTTGGGGTCAAGTCCTAGCCTTGTCATATACTAGTCAAGTTTCTAAGTCTCAGTTTCCTCATCTGTACTGTGGAACAATAACATCTACTTCATGGAGTTATCATGAGGATCAGTGAAATAATGCAGGTAAAGCACCAGTCACAGAGCCTGGCATATGATAAAGTTCTCTGAATGAAAGCTGTTATTATTGGTGCCATAACTCCAGCATGCCCTGACCTTTCCCAGTGAGCCTAGAAGCTCCTCAAAGGCAAACACAGCATCACAACATTCACGTTCCCCGCAACAGCTCGTCTAGCGCTTTGCTCACATGTTGCTCCTTAGATCTGGACTCTGCTTTTCTTCTCTCTAGGGTGGGACTTCCAGGAAGGGAAATGCTGAGCCCGACCCTCCGGTAAGACTCTTCCAAATTCGTGGAAATGACAAATCTAACACCAAAGCAGTGGAGGTTCCAGCCTTTGCCTCCTCCCTAAATTCCAATGATGTCTTTCTGCTGCAAACTCAGGCAGAGCACTACCTGTGGTATGGCAAGGTAGGATGCCTGGGCCCAGGGGTCAGACCAGCCCCTCGGAACCCAGACCCACACTCCACTCCACTCAGCAAGGTCAAAGGACCTAGAGTGGGCTGGAGTGCTCACTTCAGTAGCACATATACTAAAATTGGAACGATACAGAGAAGATTAGCATGGTCCCTGCACAAGGATGGCATGCAATTCATGAAGCATTCCATATTAAAAAAAAAAAAAAGTCAGGTGTGGTACCTGTAATCCCAGCACTTTGGGAGGCGACGGTGGGCAGATCACTAGGTCAGGAGTTTGAGATCAGCCTGGCCAACATGGTGAAAACCCATCTCTACCAAAAATACAAAAATTAGCCGGGCGTGGTGGTGCATGCCTGTAGTCCCAGCTACTTGGGAGGCTGATGCAGAAGAATCGCTTGAACCTGGGAGGCAGAGGTTGCAGTGAGCTGAGATCATGCCACTGCACTCAGCCTGAGTGACACAGTGAGACTCCAACTCAAAAAAAAAAAAAAAAAAAAAGAGTAGGCTAGAGCAGTCCTCAAAAAGAGAAGGCTTTTTCCTAAGGAATCTTCAAAGGGATCGCCAACACTCCCCACAATCAGACTCTAATTAGAAACTCACTGAAAGCCCTGCTTATACCCAGCAGACATCTCATAAACTTCTATGCAGATGGAGGCTGGATAAGTCAATCTTCCCATGTGAGTTTGGTGGACTCTAACAGACAGACACTAATACAGAACAAAAATAGAAAATATGATGTCAATTCATATTGCAATAGTGCATTACAATGCACTAAGGCCAGGTGCCGTGAATGACACCTGTAATCCCAGCATTTTGGGAGCCGAAGGCAGGTGGATAATGAGGTCAGGAGTTCAAGACCAGCCTAGCCAGCCTGGTAAAACACGGTCTCTACTAAAAATACAAAAAATTAACCAGGCGTGGTGGTGCTCGTCTGTAATCCCAGCTACTCAGGAGGCAGAGGCAGGAAAATTGCTTGAATCCGGCAGGTAGAGTTTGCCGTGAGCCAAGATCACGCCACTGCACTCCAGCCTGGGTGACACAGCGAGACTCCATCTCAAGAAAAATAAAATAAAATAACATGTGCTAAAATTGTTTTACAAAAAAGAATTGAATAGAGAAAGATGCTTAACATCGTTAGTCACTACGGAGATGCAAATCAAAATCACAATGAGATAACCACTACACATCTTTTAGAATGGCTAAAAAAAATTGTCAACATAAAATGTGAGCAAAGATGCGGGGCAACAGGAATTTTCATGCACTGCTGGCGGGACTGCAAAATGGTACAGCTTTTGGAAAACATTTCCACAGTTTTTTTTCTTCTTTTTTTTGTTGACACAGAGTCTCATGCTGTTGCCCAAGCTGGAATGCAGTGGTGCAATCTTGGATCACTGCAACCTCCGCCTCCTGGGTTCAAGCAATTCTCCTGCCTCAGTTTCCCAAGTAACTGGGATTACAGGCGTGTGCCGCCACACCCAGCTAATTTTTGTATTCTGAGTACAGACAAGGTTTCACCATGTTGCCCAGGCTGGTCTCAAACTCTTGACCTCAGATGATCCACCCACCTCAGTTTCCAAAAGTACTGGGATTACAGGGGTGAGCCACCGCACCAAGTTGACACTTCCTCATAAAGTAAATGATCCATACATTGCTGGATCATTTACCATATGACCCAGCAATCCTACTCCTAGGTATTAAGTAAAATAACAAAAACCTGTGCACAAATGTTTATAACACCTTTATTCATAATCAGCAACAACGCAACAGGCAAACAAACAGTAGTACATCCGCATGATGGAATGCCACTCAGCAATAAAAAGGGATGAGCCGCTGGTAAATACAACAGAGATCTCAAATGCATTCTGCTAAGAAAAAGAAGCCAGACTCAAAGACTAAATATTGTATGACTATTTATAGCATTCTGGAAAAGGCAAAACTATAGTGATGGAGAATAGATTAGCGGTTACCGAGGTTAAGGATTCAGGGAGGCTTTGACTCCAAAGGGGTAGCAGCCCCAGATAATTTTGAGACTGAGGAAGAAACTGTTCTGTGCCTTTACTGTGGTGGTACTAACATGATTCTATGTGTTTGTCAAAATTCTTAGAATTGTATGCCAAAAGAGTACACTATACTGTACATACTTTAAAAAATAAATTTATACTTTTTCCCCCAAAAAATCAAAAGTAGGTGCTTAAATTCCAACTGAAGCTGAAACAAAGGGGACTTTTGCCAACACCCACTGTGGGTTTCAGAGCCTAGTTCTTTTCTTTGTCCCACACTGTTTTCCTCCCCACTCCCCAGCACTAGAACAAACCTGTCTGTCTTGAGGCTGAGGGACTGTGGCTTTGTAGCTGATTCTGCCTGGCACATTGAGTTATTAGTCTCAGGTGCTTCTCTTTCCACATAAAAATGCCCTTTTGTAACTAACACCTGTGCTGTCCTCGCCCCACTCTCAGGGGTCTAGCGGGGACGAGCGGGCAATGGCTAAGGAGCTGGCCAGCCTTCTCTGTGATAGCAGCGAGAACACTGTGGCCGAGGGCCAGGAGCCAGCCGAGTTCTGGGACCTACTGGGAGGGAAAACTCCCTATGCCAATGATAAAAGGTATGGGAAGACAGCTTCTTCCTCTTCTGGGCTCCCCCTGCCTGCCAGGCTTGTGAATTGCACAAAGGCTAATACCTCAGTTTTACAAACATTTCTAAGCAGTTTGGTGCCCTTAAATGGATTGTATTGCAGACTTCAGCAGGAAATCCTAGATGTCCAGTCCCGTCTCTTTGAATGTTCCAATAAGACTGGCCAATTTATTGTCACTGAGATCACAGACTTCACGCAGGATGACCTGAACCCTGGTGACATGATGCTCCTAGATACCTGGGACCAGGTAAGACACAGCTGCAGAACTCCAAACATGACAAAGACTCCTATAGAAAGGGTTGTTTGTGTATAGTATCCCCACCCTAGAATAAACCCAGGGTAGCCCTGGACCATCCCCAACTCAATCAAACCTTTGTCAGTAGTGACCAAAAGAAAGTCTGGGATTTTTTTGCCAGGGGTGGAGAGAAGAGAGTGATGTTTGAAACTCACCATCCTGGGCATTTTCCCACCTTGCTTTGGAAAAATCAAGCTATCCTATCATCATGCACTTTTTAATCTTAGGATCAATAGCAACGGACTCCACATGCAGAGGATATGGCCTTTGGGGGAACAAAGGCGATCAGTAGACTATTGTCATGGTCAAGTAAGAGCTACTGTGGGCCCACATAAGGGCACTGGAGTAGGGATGGAGGGATGCTGACAGATTTGACAAATGCTTACGTGGTAAAGTTGGTCAGCCCTGGTGACTCATTGGATATGGTGGGTTTCTAGGAAACTCCCAGGTTTCTGCCTTAGATGACTAGATGGATACCACTTATCAAAAGTGGAGATTCAGATAAATACAGGTTTAGTAAAGAAGAGCTACATCTTGAGGGTGTTATCTTTAAGGTGCTTAGAGCAGTCAAGAGGATATGTTCTGCAAGAAGTTGTGTTCAGGAAGTGGAAGTTCAGAGACAGCTCTGATTTGGAAATGCAGATCTGGAGATACATACAGCAATTAAAATGATGAAGAACAAGCTGATTCTGGGAAAATCTTTCTTTGCTGAACAAATTATGCTGAGAAAGTTTTCTGAGGCTGTGAATTGCTCACGAAAGAAAGGGGAAAGACAGGGTAGTGTGTATGATCTAGTACTTAGTCCTTCCTATGAACACAGTAACATTTATGAAATCTCTAACAGGTGTTCTTGTGGATTGGGGCTGAGGCCAATGCCACAGAGAAGGAGAGTGCCCTTGCCACAGCACAGCAGTACCTGCACACTCACCCCAGCGGCCGAGATCCCGACACACCAATCCTGATCATTAAACAGGGGTTTGAGCCTCCCATCTTCACAGGCTGGTTCCTGGCCTGGGACCCTAACATTTGGAGTGTAAGAAAAGAGAGTGGTAGCTTAGAACTAACAGCTCATTGGGAAGGTGGGGTACTGATTCACGGCTCAATGAAACCTGGACCTCATTTCCCTACTCCCATCCTACTCCCTGCATTTTACTTTTCTCCTCTTTTTCACCTGCCACTGCAGTAAGTCCAGGTAGATAATTCACAGCAGGTCTCAGCAATAAGCAGTGTGAAGTATAAACAGTTTATAAACTATATCCATACACATCATCTTTTTGATCTTCACTATAATCCTGATAGCCAGTGGAAGTATTTTTCCTGTTTTATTGATAAGGGAGCTAAGAAGATAAGTTATTTGTCTAAAGTCACAGTTAATCAAGAGAAAGCCAGGTTTCCTGACTCCTAATCAAGTAGCTCTTTTTTTTTTTGAGATGGAGTTTCGCTCTTGTCACCCAGGCTGGAGTGCAAGGGCATGATCTCGGCTCACTGCAACCGCTGCCTCCCGGGTTCAAGCAATTCTCCTGCCTCAGCCTCCCAAGTAGCTGGGATTACAGGGATTACAGGCATGCACCACCACGCCTGGCTAATTTTCGTATTTTTAGTAGAGATGGGGTTTCACCATGTTAGGCTGGTCTCGAACCCCTGACCTCAGGTGATCCACCTGCCTCGGCTTCCCAAAGTGCTGGGACTACAAGGTGTGAGCCACTGCGCCCGGCTTCAACTGCTCTTTCTTGAATCTTATAGGGGGGACTAAGGGGTTACCATCAAAGAAAGTACATTATGTTTAAGCAACTTTCAAGCCTGCATGGACCCAAAAGGGGGTATTTTCATTTTTACTTATCCTTGAAATGTCTTCTGAATCCCTGGCTTTTTTGTTTTTCTTAAAGACACAGACCAGGCTTAAGATGTCCCTTCCCTATAAGAAAGACCTCATCCTGTGTTTTCTATCTCTTCTTCTTAGGCAGGAAAATCATATCAACAATTAAAAGAAGAGCTGGGAGATGCTGCTGCTATCATGCGAATCACCACTGTAAGTCGGGTTTGCTCTTGGAGAAGCCAGCCATACAGGCAACCAGAGTCAAAAACAACCTGGAAATACTACAGATGCTCATGGGCAAAACTCATGTCCTCCTTAGTATTACCATGGTTGTCTGTTTTGATGTAAAGATTTTTTGTAATCAATAGAAAAGTAGGTCTCAGAGCCAAGCTCCTTATTTTCCTGACTTCCAGGTTTTCAAATAGGCTTGCTGTTTAAAAACAACAAAAATGGAGTTTTTCACACCTGTAATCCCAGCACATTGGGAGGCCAAGGCAGGTGGATCACCTAAGGTCAGGAGTCTGAGTTCAGCCTGACCAATATGGTGAAACCCCATCTCCACTAAAAATATGAAAACTGGCTGGAGGGTGGGGGGGAGTTCGCCTGTAGTCCCAGCTATTCAGGAGGCTGAGACAGGGGAATTGCTTGAACCCAGGAGGCCGAGGTTGCAGTAGGCTGAGATCATGCCACTGCACACTCCAGCCTGGGTGACAGAGCAAGACTCCATCTGAACAACAACGACGACAAAAAACCCAACAACAAAAATGAAAATTTGTTGTATTATTCAACTCTGCCATTTGGGAGAGATTAAAGTCATTGGCAGTATTTTTCAGAAATAATAAGCTTCTAACCCAAATGACATTTTTGTTCATTTCTGACAGTGAAGTCCAAAGAAATTTAGGCCATTTACAGCTATTTTAATGGTTAAAAGAAGTGGAGCCTCTGGCCAGGAATCCAGCAGTTCTTTAACCTCAGGAGTGCACGGCACCAGGTGGTCAAACCATCTGGCAATTCTGTCCTTTGTGCTCTACAAACTCAGATTCCAAACCTAATGTTGATGTTTCAGCCTTTAAATGACTTTTTTAAGAGGCTGGAAGACTTTTTTAAAAGGCTGGAAATGCAGGGCTAAATAAAAGTATCAAGAGAAGGTATGTGATCCCAATATTCAAATGAGATTCAGGCACAGCACATATGCAAAACTGGCTATACAGGACTTGCCTTGGACTTAATGAATCAGCTTTCCCAAGAACAACCCCAAAATCTGAATATTTTCTATTCCCAGATGACTCTGACGTACAACCAGGTTTGGGGACCATTGTTCTGAAAGATGATGACAGAGGGCAAAGTGGCATAAATCAAAATGTTAAATATTACACACATTCAGAACTGTAACCACACAGACACTGAGGAGTCTTTTCCCTGTGCCCACATTCTTATCTCACCTAGGACATGAATAATGCAACCCTCTCCCTGAATTCTAATGACGGTGAGCCAAAATATTACCCTATAGCAGTTCTGTTGAAAAACCAGAATCAGGAGCTGCCTGAGGATGTAAACCCCGCCAAAAAGGAGGTGAGTGGCTGAAGGAACTGTGTCTGTTTTAAGTAGAGCTTTCTGTGAGTAAAGCACTCATCTCAGTAAATGGCCTAGGACAGTTCTAGCACATTGTAGGTGCCCAAAGGACACCTGAGCTACCCAGTTGCTCAAGCCAAAAAAGCAGAGTTCTTTCTTCTTTTCTCTCCACCTACATCAGTCTATCAGCTAGCTTCTGTCCACTCTGTCTCTCTGCTGCTAGTCTGGTCCAGCTATCATGGACTACTTACTACAGTCCAACTGGTTTCCACCTGTTCCTACAATCCGTTCCCCACGCAACAGCCAAAGGGATCTTTTAAAACATATGGCACTGTCCTGTTTAAAACACCTCAAATAGCTTCCCACTACACTTAAAAAAAGAAGCCGAAGGCCTATACAATCTGGCCTACCTCTCTGATTGCATTTCATATACCAACACCCTCTTCACTTACTACCCTTTGGCCAGGGCAGTGGCTGCTTTTCTGTTCCTTAAACATGGGTATTCCAGCCTTTAAGCCTTCACACTTGCTAGTGCTCATGCCTGAAAAAAACATCCTTCTCCCAAACCATCACAGCACCAGCACCTTCTCATCACGTAGGTCTCAGCCCCAATGTCACCTCTCCAAGGAGCCATTTCCTGACCACCCTAATACTGCTTCCCATGCCTGCTCTAGACCCTGTATATTTGTTCACTGCCTAACTTCTCCTCTAGTAATATCCTTAAAAGGAAGGACCTTTGTCTGTCTTGTTCACCATCATAGTCTCAGCTTCTCAGCACGTACAACAGTGCCTAGCAAATAGCAAGCACTCTTAAGTTTTGCTCGAATTAATTAACATATTTGAGTTAAAAAAATAAATTTCTAGCCAGGCATGGTGGCTCACACCTGTAATTCCAGCACTTTGGGAGGCCAAGGCTGGAGGATCACAAGGTCAGGATTTCAAGACCAGTCTGGCCAACATAGTGAAACCCTGTCTCTACTAAAAATACAGAAAATTAGCCAGGTGGGATGGTGTGTGCCTGTAATCCCAGTTACTTGGGAGGCTGAGGCAGAAGAATTGCGTGAACCAGGGAGATGGACGTTGCAGTGAGCCGATATCGTGCCATTGCACTCCAGCCCAGGTGATGGTGTGAGACTCCATCTCAAAAAAAAAAAAAAAAAGAATAAACTTCTTTTCCCTTTGAAGAAATTGACTTGGGAAGGGACTCTGGATTTCCCACAATGTCTTATCTAGGCAACTCTTAAGTATCGGGACTACAATTTTCTTGAAAGCAGAGACCATATATTAATAATCTTTACTTGTATACATATATGCAATACATCATTAAGTAAATGTTTAGGAGAATTTTGAGCTCAATAAGATCCACCCAATCATGCATTTGAAAATTTCTGGGTAAAAATGGTGGTTATGGGTGGAAAACCTTGGCTCAATTTAGTTCTTAATCCTGCCAAAATGTGACGTCTATAATTCATCCTTAATACATAACCCATTTATTGCCTTCTGGCAAGAAACTGGTCCTTGCTGGCACTGTGAGTGCAATGAATCCAGTAAGCTTCTGCAGCAGGCCGAAATGGTACTCTGTGACCTGAAGAACACCTCTCCAATGAATAATTTAAATCTCTAAGAGCCTTTCTGAGAAATTCATTCTACTTCCTTCTTCAAGGATCCACCTAGAACTCCCTCTTGCTCCAACTTTTCCCACCTCTGTTAGTAATGATGTCATGTCTTCCTTCTAACTAGAAACTTTGTTTTCTCTTTTAGAATTACCTCTCTGAACCCGACTTTGTGTCTGTCTTTGGCATCACAAGAGGGCAATTTGCTGCTCTGCCTGGCTGGAAACAGCTCCAAATGAAGAAAGAAAAGGGGCTTTTCTAAAGCAAGAAGGCCTATGCCTACTGTAAGGCCACAGAAGAGAGCAGATAGTGCCAGTATCAACAAAGAATTTATCTACCAATTTCTGCCTGACATTCAGCTACTTAATTGAGATATAATAGAGTCTGCAAATCACAGCGTCTTCTCCATTTTTTCTCACTTTGCATTTCTTGGTTGTTATATACCTAAAATGTTAACCACACACTTTTTGGGTTCTGTGGCCTTCTAGCTAAAGCCTCAGCAGAAAGCACTAAAACTGCAGAAATCTGGAAAAATTAGGAGAACCAAAAAACAAGGCTTAAAATGTTTAATAATTTTTTTATGTTTAATATTATACCAGGACCTACCTTGGTTTTAAATTTTAAGATCATTATTTTTAAAATCTATTTAACCTGCAAATCATTGAAATCATATATACACTCCAAGGTTGAAATCCAAATGGCCAGATCTGTTATGTGTCAAAGTATTTTTAGCTTTTCAAATGAAGATACCTATAATGAACAAATGAAGTTATTTTCAGTATTTAGGGTTTGTTCGTTATGGTAATTTTATGTTATACTGGAAGAAATGTTTCAGTACTGGGGAAGTAAAAAGGCAATGTTAAGTGAGGTTTCTGGATAACTGGACTACTCTAATTTCTGTTTCTGGCACAAGAATGTCAAAATCTGCCTTATACCTGGCCAGGAAACCTCAGTACCAACCCACCCACCCACACCACATCATCCAAAAGATAAACAGGGGCATATGTTATTAATTTCATTAAATGACGGCAGAACCAGTGTGTCTACCACTGCAGAGAGCCTTCAAAGCATGCTACAAACATCCACAAAGAAAAGAACCCAAATTTTCCAGACAACTCTAGGCTTGAATAAACAATCCCAAAGAAATCCATGTGGCAGAAGTAATATAACTAGGGAGGTTCCAAGGCAGAAGCATGGTCCAGTGTTGCAAAGTGAAAGCAGAACAAAAAGAGTTCTATGTCATAAATGGGGTAAGACAGAACACGCAAGTTAGAAATTTCAGAAATACCATAATAAATCTATGTTGAAGGGAGCAGAATTGTTGATGGCCGTTCTCCGAGACACTGTCAATCATGTCAATAAGGCCTATCAATAAGATTATTTTCAAAAGCTGTCACAAATAAGACATAGAAAAGCTAAACCCAGTATTACGTAAACAAGGAAAAAATTATTTTTATTATATAACTAATAATTTTACCCATAAAGTCTATAATCTCATTATAATTCAAATGAAAAATAAATTCTGGGTCTGAAGAGGCTTGGGAAAGAATCCTTTTTGTAATGATGTCCAGAGCTAAAAACAAATACTCCTTCTGGGCCAAAAGTCTCTGGAACCTACTCAGTTTCTGCTGCCTCTTCACCTTCTCCACATTCAAACCGCACAAAGTCTACTACTGACACTCCCTGAGGCTGCACATACTGCCCCAAGGTAATGGAGGGATCCAGCAAGTACGGCTGGGACAGCATCTTGGTCTCTGCCTCTCCCCCAGGCTCATCATCCAGGGAGCCAACAGAGAGAGGGGCCATGCCCACCACATGCTGCCCGAGGCGGCGGCCAAGGTCTTCAAGGTTTGCGTTCTGTTCAGATGTCTCGCAGATGACCAGGGCCCCATACTTCCCCAGCACCACGTTGTGAAGGGAGGGACTCTGCATTACTCCGTGGACATAAGAGCCAACGTAGAACCCAGATGGCACCTTCACCCACGCAGCTCGTTTAAGAGTCATGTTTTCTCCCAGTCTTCCTATTAAAAAAAGGCAAAAAACAAAAAACACACCAACAAATTATGATGTTTGTGATTGTAACAAAATATGCACAGAAGAGGCCCAGTTCGGAAGACAGTCCCTTTGCATTTATACAGGATATGCAGTAAGATGGAGAGACACCATTTTCAGTTTTTTTTAGGAAGAGGAAAAGGGATATGGGGGGGCGCGGTGAGAGTGGGGTAAGTGAAGAATATCTTTATGAAGCACCAACTAAATAATATATGCAAAAGTGTTAACTATAGTATCTGGCACATAGTGAGCACTCAAAAGCTAGCTATTATTACAATAAGCTTAGGTTTAGAGAACTTAGGTAACCCAGCCAACAACACAAGGCAGAGCTAGCATTAAAACTCAGATCTGACTCCAAAGCAATTAAGTGCTTTTTCCCACCATCCTGAATACTCCATAACTGACACAGACAACTAGGGATCATCCCTGTATCAGGAAAAAGTCAAAGCCCCATGTCATCTGATAGTTTCAATTTCCTCTCATCAAAAATAAAAAGATAACATTTTCAGAGTTATTTATGAGAACATTAAACAGATTGTAATTGTAATTTTTCCCCTTTCTCTCAGGATGCTATTCCCTTCTAACAGCCAAGTCCAAATAAGCCAAAAGGTAGAAAGGGGCAGGAGAATAAACAAAAGGGTCTGTATAAATATGCCTACGTTAGCCATAGTAATATCTGAAAGTCATGAAAAAGAATCCAGAAACCAAAACGAATTTTGAAATAGCTTGAAGCATCTACCCAATAGTTAATTCCCAGAAACTGACAAGGCTGAAAACACCCAGCTCTTCCAGAATTTCCTAATAAGCCCCATACATAGCTGTCTGCCTGGTTTCTCAACCATGACTCATTGAAACATCATAGATAATACAAAACGACCTGATAAAAACAGTATTGATGCCTTGACTGGAATCTTCAGATGAACAGTAAATTCCCAGCAAGCTCCAACCACCCTCCCTCCATCAAGGATACTTAGGAAGAAAGCAAGATCCCCACTAGTCCCACCACAATGATCCACATGTGGTTCCTACAGCCAGCAGGCTTTAAAAGAATGTATCCTTACAAACTCACAATCAGATTTTTTTCAAAAGAAAGATAAAAATCCTAAATACGATGTCCCTCAGTTGTCCTGCAACCCTTTATAAGGAAGAGGAAATCATCTTTAATGTACTATGTTCCCTATAGTATACACAAAGGTACTCAGCTGGAAGTCAAAAGGCCATCACTGCCTAAAGACATGCTTTGTTTTGTTGGCACAGTTGATTAAAATAATTTTAATTAGCTGCCAACAGCCAAAACGCATGAGATTTTGGATACAAATCTAAATACTTCTAAGGAATTCAGAAATTCTGATGACAACAGGACTCCATTTCCCTATATGTTAACAACTGGTTAGAGTTTGGTAATGGGACTTCCTCCAGCAGGGTATAAGCTCTTCAAGACGCCTAATGTTCCCTGACATCTAACAAACCACTTCTAACATTCATATCGTCTGACCCTTGAAGGCACACAATTCTTGACCTAGATTTGGAGAAACAAGATTTCCAGTTTCCAGAACCTTTACAAATACTCACCAATTGCTAAAGCCAAGTGATCCTTGAGTGAGCCTTCTCTGTCAGGTCCTGCCGGAAGTCTAGAAAGCTCAGAGGAATTCAAGAAACCCTAAGTGCACAAAGAAAACAAACATGAACTGATTCTGTACTATTCAAATTATCAAGAGAACAGGCAAAAATCGTCTATTTTTAAGAAAATTATTTCAGACAACTAAGTGTAGACAATATTTTCATTAAGCCAAGGATGGTAAAAATTGGTAACAGTTCTTTTTTTTTTTTGAGATGGAGTTTCACTCTCGTTACCCAGGCTGGAGTGTAATGGCGCGATCTCAGCTCACTGCAACCTCCGCCTCCTGGGTTCAGGCAATTCTCCTGCCTCAACCTCCTGAGTAGCTGGGATTACAGGCACGCACCACCATGCCCAGCTAATGTTTTGCATTTTTAGTAGAGACAGGGTTTCACCATGTTGACCAGGATGGTCTCGATCTCTTGACCTCGTGATCCACCCACCTCGGCCTTCCAAAGTGCTGGGATTACAGGCTTGAGCCACCGCGCCCGGCCAACAGTTCTATCTTTATAAATATGTTGTCCTATCGCTGGACCACCCCCAATTACATTCCACTCTTATCCTCCAGCCTAACTTCTTAGAATGTAATTTCCTAGAAATCAAGAACAATTATTTTTTCTTTTAAATATAGAGATGGGGTCTCCCTATGTTGCTCAGGCTGGTCTCAAACTCCTGGCTGAAGAGATCCTCCTCCTGCCTCAGCCTCCCAAAGTGCTGGGATTACAGGCATGAGCCACTGCACCTGGTCAAGAACATTATTTTCCTTTTTTTGAGATGGAGTCTCACTCTGTCACCCAGGCTAGAGTGCAGTGGCATGATCTCAGCTTACTGCAACCTCTGCCTCCTGAGTTCAAGCGATCCTCCTGCCTCAGCCTCCAGAGTAGATGGGAATACAGGCATGCACCACCATGCCTGGCTAATTTTTCTATCTTTTTTAGTGGAGACAGGGTTTCACCATGTCAGCCAGGCTGATCTTCAACCCCTGACCTCAAGTGATCCACTTGCTTCAACCTCCCAAAGTGCTAGGTTTACAGGCATGAGCCACTGCATATAGCCAAGAACAATATTTTCATACAATCATAAAACGTTAGAGCTAGACTTGCAGATTGTTGATGGGAATGCAAAATGGTACAAATCCAATAGTGAGAAATTGAATAATATCTAATAAAACTACCTATGATTTATCCTTTGACCCTGCAATCCTATTTCTAGGACTTTACCTTGATGATATACTTGCAATAATATTACACAAGATTATTCACTGAACAATTATTTCCAATCATAAAATTTTAGAAATGGCCTAAATGCCCAAACACAGGAGATTGGTTGAATAAACTATGGCACATCCACACAGCAGAATACTATGCCGTTGGAAAAAATAAAAAGAATGACCTTCATGAATTGTTATATTTCCAGGATACATTATTAAGTGAAAAAAGCAAATTATAAGTGTACATAGTATACTATTTGTGCAAGAAAGAAGTATTTGTATAAATATGCTTATTTTTACAAAAAGACATACTGAAAGGATAACCATAATCCAATGACACTGGTTATCTAAAGGGGTGGATGGGAACAGTAAGACTTCTCTGAGTATCCTTTTTTTTTTGACAGTTTTAACTTTTTTTTTTCTTTTTTTTTTGAGATGGAGTCTCACTTTGTCACCCATGCTGGAGTGCAGTGGTGCAATCTCGGCTCACTGCAACCTCTGCCTCCCCGGTTGAAGCGATTCTCCTGCCTCAGCCTCCCAAGTAGCTGGGACTACAGGCGCAAGCAAACACATTGGCTAATTTTTTGTATTTTTTTAGTAGAGACGGGGTTTCACCGTGTTAGCCAGGATGCTCTCGATCTCCTGACCTCATAATCCGCCCACCTCGGCCTCCCAAAGTGCTAGAATTACAGGCAAGAGTCACTGTGCTTTTGAGAACTTTGTTAATGGATTTTATGTATTAAAAAATAAATTAAATCTGGGTGGCTGGGCACGGTGGTTCACACCTGTAATGAGCACTTTGGGAGGCCAAAGCCAGTGGATCACCCTAAGGCCAGGAGTTCAAGACCAGCCTGGCCAACATGGTGAAACCTCATCTCTATTAATATAATAAAGATTTTAAAAATAAACAAACAAACAAAAAACCCAAAGTGCTAGGATTACAGGCATGAGCCACCACACCCAACCAAAAAAGAAAAAAAAAAAAAAACCCACATATTTAAAAAATAAAGTCAACACATATTTGGTGTGAAAATACGCGCCATTGCACTCCGGCCTGGGTAACAAGAAAAAAACCCCGTCTCAAAAAAAAAAAAAAAAAAAAAAAAAAACAAGAAAATAAATACTGACTACAAAGAAATATAAAACTATGTTTCAAATGAGTAACATAACCTCACAGGAGGAAAACAAAATCCAAATAACTCAATAGAGTCATTTGACCACCTAACTTCAATGTAAAGACAAAAAGAACTACCAATAAATCTTGAACTCCTTAGTATTTGTGTTATTTGCAGTGATCAGGTGTAGCAATTTGGAAACAATTTTGTAGCTATATTGTCACACTGAGTAAATAGGTAAAATAGTAAACATATTGAAGCTGCTATGAAAAAGGAAAAATTGAACCACATTCACCCACGCCTGCACTTTGTCACTGAAAAAACAAATGACTTCTCAGGAGAAACAAGCACACTTAATATTCACATCTTGGTTTCTAAAAGCTATTCCCCAGCTAAAAAGGACCAGGACTCCTTGAAGAAGTGGCCCATTCCACAGTTTCCCCAACTGTGGAAAGTATGACATAAACCCCAGAAATAAGAATAAACAAAAAAAGCCAAAATGTAAGAAAATACTCAGAAAATGATAAGGACATATCAAAGAACATTAGAGTCAGCTTGCATTAGTCAAATCTGCAGATAATTTGAGCATCAAAACGAATAATGAATTATAGCTTATTGTATAAAATAAACCCATGAGTCAATGTTAGTGCTGAATAAATCACTAAATAAAAAGGAGAAGGGGCTGGGCACGGTGGCTCACCCCTGTAATCCCAGCACTTTGGGAGGCCAAGGCAGGTGGATCACGAGGTCAGGAGTTTGAGACCAGCCTGGCCAATATGGTGAAACCCCATCTCTACTAAAAATATAAAAAACTGGCTGGGCACGGTGGCTCACACTTGTAATCCCAGCACTTTGGGAGGCCGAGGCGGGTGGATTACCCAAGGTCGGGAGTTCAAGACCAGCCTGACCAACATGAAGAAAACCCATCTCAACTAAAAATACAAATTAGCTGGGCGTGATGGTGCATGCCTGTAATCCCAGCTACTTGAGAGGCTGAAGAAGGAGAATCGCTTGAACCTGGGAGGGGGAAGTTGCAGTGAGTCAAGATCGCGCCATTGCACTCCAGCCTGGGCAACAAGAGTAAAACTCCTAAAAAAAAAAAAAAAAAAAAAATCAGCTGGGTGTGGTGGCGCACCTGTAGTACCAGCTACTAGGGAGGCTAAGGCAGGAGAATTGCTTTAACCTAGGAGGCGGAGGTTGCAGTGAGCTCAGATTGCGCCACTGCACTCCAGCCTGGGTGACAGAGTGAGACTCCGTCTCAAAAAATAAAGTCCAGACGCAGAGGCTCACACTTGTAATCCCACCACTTTGGGAGGTCGAGGTGGGCAGATCACAAGGTCAGGAGTTCAGGACCAGCCTGGCCAACATGGTGAAACCCTGTCTCTATTAAAAACACAAAAATTAGCTGGGTGTGGTAGTGGGCACCTGTAGTCTCAGCTACTTGGGAGACTGAGGCAGGAAAATCACTTGAACCCAGGAGGTGGAGTTTGTAGTGAGCTGAGATCGTGCCACTGCACTCCAGCCTAGGCGACAGAGTGAGACTCTGCCTCAAAAATAAATAAATAAATAAATAAATAAATAAATAAGGGCAGGTGCAGTGGCTCACACCTATAATCCCAGCACTTTGGGAGGCCAATGTGGGTGGATTACCTGAGGTCAGGAGTTCCAGACCAGCCTGACCAACATGGAGAAACTCTCTACTAAAAATACAAAATTAGCCGGGCGTGGTGGGACATGTCTGTAATCCCAGCTACTTGGGAGGCTGAGGCAAGAGAATCATTTGAACCCAGGAGGCAGAGGTAGCAGTGAGCCAAGATTGTGTCATTGCACTCCAGCCTGGGCAACAAGAGTGAAACTCTGTCTCAAAAAAAATTAAAAATAAAAAAAAACCTTATCATTGTTTTCAATATGACTACGTAATATCAATAACAATTAACATTTACCAAGACATCTCAAGAGAAGGATAAAGAAGAAGATAAAACAGTTGGTAATAAACTCAAAAACATTACTGTGAGTGGTTGGTTCATTTTTGCCTTGGCAATAAGCCTAAGTCAAAGGCGGAATGATGTAATTCCTTCCTTGATGCCTCTATGGATAAGAATATGCTTATTTTCCTAAATTGTGCCTTTTCCAATCTCTTTATTTAGAAATTCTTTCCTAAGACCATTCCAGGCTGGGCATGGTGGCTCATGCCTATAATCCCAGCACTTTGGGAGACCGACGCAGGTGGATCACCTGAGGTCGGGAGTTCGAGACCAGCATGACCAATGTGGAGAAACCCCATCTCTACTAAAAACAAAAAAATTAGCCAGGCGTGGTGGCGCCTGGCTGTAATCCCAGCTGCTTAGGAGGCTGAGGCAGGAGAATCGCTTGAACCTGAGAGGCGGAGGTTGTGGTGAGCCAAGATCGCGCCATTGCACTCCAGCCTAGGCAACAAGAGTGAAGCTCTGTCTCAAAAAAAAAAAAAAAAAGGCCGGGCGCGGTGGCTCAAGCCTGTAATCCCAGCACTTTGGGAGGCCGAGGCGGGTGGATCACGAGGTCAAGAGATCGAGACCATCCTGGTCAACATGGTGAAACCCCGTCTCTACTAAAAATACAAAAAATGAGCTGGGCATGGTGGTGTGTGCCTGTAGTCCCAGCTACTCAGGAGGCTGAGGCAGGAGAATTGCTTGAGCCCAGGAGGCGGAGGTTGCGGTGAGCCGAGATCGCGCCATTTGCACTCCAGCCTGGGTAACAAGAGCGAAACTCCGTCTCCAAAAAAAAAAAAAAAAAAATTTAGCCTGGCACTGCGACAGGCACCTAAAATCCCAGCTACTCAGGAGGCTGAGGCAGGAGAATCGCTTGAACCCGGCACCAGAGGTTGCAGTGAGCTGAAACTGCGCCACTGTACTTTAGCCTGGGCGACAGATTGAGACCTTATCTCAAAAAGACAAAAAAAAGGCCATTCCAAATTTATAATTACAAAGCCTCAGATGGCTTCACTTGATGTAGCTAACTCCATTCATTCCACTGGCATTCATTCATTCATTCATCTGAAAAAGATTTATTGAGCTCCAACTAAGTAGTGGGCCCAATTCTTTTTCACCAAGTAGTGAAAAGACAAACTCCCTGCTTCTTAAAGGTTACATTCTATCGGGGAAGGCAGGTAACATATAGGTAAATTAAAATGTGATATATAAGCACCATAACAAAAAATTTTAAACGAAGCCCGATAAGGGGATATAGCAACAGGGAAAAGGGTAATCCTGTGCAAAGAGATAGCATTTAAGCAGCGATGAGAAGGGAATGAGACATGAGAATGTCTAAAAAAGGAACAGCAAAGACCCAAAGAGGACAGCAAATTTAGCAAACTGGAGACAAACCCCAAACTCACTTTACTGTATGTAGACAGTTGATCTTTTAAGTTCTGACAATGCATCATGGTTCCAAGGGCTACTTGCTGGACCAACTGTTGAAATTTTAAATTTCTAGAAACAAAATCCGTCTCACAGTTTACCTGCAGGAACAAATGGATGTTGCTGTATAAGCTGTTTAATGATAGTTTCCAAAGTGCCGTAAGGCTGGAGAGTAAATCAAGATACTGAGAGAACAAGCTGCAAACTGAACAGAAAAAAATGACTCCAAAATTTAAAGCTACAGTTCCTCTCCTAGTCTGAAACAGAATGAGGTGATTCATGCTGGGCCAGTGAGTTGGCAATAGCCTGTATATTCAGAGGATGGTTCAATAATGTCCTGAAGGACTCACCACAAGTTCACCACTCATCTATGGCTGCACACCATCATCACCTCATTCTCCAGCCCCTCCAGCTCCAAACCACTTGCGCTACTACCTTGTTTATCCCCATCTCTCACTCTAATCCACACCTGATTCTTCACCAATTATGTCCCCAAAACCTCCTCTAAAATAGCTGCTCTCTATTCAGCAACAATTAATATAATTAACTTTGTAATCTAACTGTTCCAGGAAACAATCAGTGACACAGCGTAAGGCTGCACCAGACTCACATTCGGGAGTAGTAGTCTAGACTGCAGGCCATTTCTCATCAACGCACCAGTACATTTCTATACCGAAATGAATTCGTAACTAATACCAGAGGTTTCATGAGTTTAACTTCAACTACCCTTTACAGTTCTCAAACAGATTTCTTTTTCAAGAATATAAAGGGCCTACTACAGGCTTTACACCCAAGGGACATTGTTCTTGGTATCTGGAATTTCCAACAACTCACTTCTACTAATACAGTCGTGTTTCCTTCCTGCAACAGTCCAATCAGGCCTTCTTTGGTCTTCCTCCCTTGGAGCTTGGCAGCTTTGCTCCAGCCCTCCTTCTGGGCCTGCTTGTGGAGCCAGGTCTCTGCCTATATATTGAGAAGAAAAAGAGCAGACAACAAAGTCACAGAATTTAGAAGTACATATAGTTCTAAGATATGCTCAGGTTTCCTGATTGTTTCCCCTAAATTCTCTAATAGAAACTAAAGTAATCTGTCATTTATTGGCAGTCTACCACTAAATGCCAAATATCCGGTATTATTATAACTGGTGCCTTGGATCAATTTAATCTTCACAACAACACTATGAGGCACACAGTTGTATTTTCTTTATACAGTTATGCACCACATAACAATATTTCCGGCAATGACGGACTGCACATATGATGATGGTCCCATAAGATTATAATGGAGCTGAAAAATTCCTATTGTCTAGTGACACTGTGGCCCTCCTAACATTGTAGGGCAATGTATTACCTACATGTTTGTGACAATGCTGGTGTAAAGAAAACTTCTGTGCTGCCAGTCCTATTAAAGTATAGCATGCACAATCACATACAGTACATGATACATGAAACAATAATTAACAACTATGTTACTGTCCTATGTATTTACTATACCATATACTTTACTGTTATTTTCTTTTTTCTTTTTTTTTTTGAGATGGAGTTTCGCTCCTGTTACCCAGGCTGGAGTGCAATGGCGCAATCTCGGCTCACCACAACCTCCGCCTCCTGGGTTCAGGCAATTCTCCTGCCTCAGCCTCCCGAGTAGCTGGGATTACAGGCATGCGCCACCATGCCCAGCTAATTTTTTGTATTTTTAGTAGAGACGGGGTTTCACCATGTTGACCATGATAGTCTCGATCTCTTGACCTCGTGATCCACCCGCCTCGGCCTCCCAAAGCGCTAGGATTACAGGCATGAGCCACCGCGCCCAGCCCTTTATTGTTATTTTCGAATATACTCCAACTTACAGAAAAAAAAAATTTAGGCCAGGCACAGTGGCTCACGCCTGTAATCCTGGCACTTTGAGAGGCTGAGTCAGGTGTATCACTTGAGGCCAGGAGTTCAAATCCAGCCTGGCCAACATGGTGAAACCCTGTCTCTACTACAAATACAAAAATTACCCAGGTGTAGTGGCGCACACCTGTAGTCTCAGCTACACAGAAGGCTGAGGCAGGAGAATCTCTTGAACCCAGGAGGCGGAGGTTGCAGTGAGCCAAGATGGATTGCGCCACTGCACTCCAACCTGTGTAACAAAGCAAGACTCCATCTCAAAAAAAAAAAAAAAAATTCACAGTGAAACAGCTTCGGGCAGGTCCTTCAGGAGGTATTCCAGAAGAAAACATTGTTATCACAGGAGATGATGGGCCATGTCTGTTAGTGCCCCTGAAGACCTTCCAGCGGGACAAGATGTGAAAGTGGAACACAGTGTTATCGATGACCCTGCTCCTATGTAGGCCTAAGCTGTATGTGTTAGTGTCTCAGTTTTTAACAAAACAACTTTTTAAGTTAAAAAAAGTTTAAAAATTTAAAAACGGAGAAAATCTCATAGAATAGGTGCATAAAGAAAAACATTTTGGCACAACTGTATGTGTTTTACGCTGTTATTACGAGGGTCCAAAAGTTTAAAACATGTTAACAGTTTATAAAATATCCCCTTTGCTGATGTGCCTGGTAAAAAAATAAAAATAAAGTTTACAAAAGAAAACTGTTACATCAAGGTTAATTTATGATTGAAGAAAAAAAATTTCTTACAAATTTAAGGTAGCCTACATGTACTGTGTTTATAAAGTCTAATGTAGTATACCACAGTGTCCTAAGGCAGGCCTTCACATTCACTCAGCACTCACTGTCTCACCCACAGCAACTTCCAGTCCTGCAAGCTCCATACCTAAGTTCCTTATGGAGATGTATCATTTTTCATCTTTTATACCTATTTACTGTACTTTTTCTATGTTTAGATACATATTACCACTGTCTTACAATTGCTTATTCAGTCCAGTAACAATCTGCAAAGGCTTGTACCCCAGGAGCAACTGGTTATTCCATATAGCCTAGGTTGTAGTACATTGTACCATCTAGGTTTGTGTCAGTACTTTATGATGTGCATAAGCCAAAATCTCCTAATGACGCATTTCTCAGAACGTATCTTCCTAGTTAAGAGACGCATGGCTATACAGACGAAAACTATCCAACTCTGAAAGATTAAGATGTGTAAAGTCAGGCGGCTAGTGTGATGGCACCAAAATTTGACTCCTTATGTGTCTGACTCCAAAGCTCGCACAAACCCTTTCAGCTCCAGGCAACAAAAAACACCGTAACAGTCTTGCATGCAATAGGGTTTGTTAATCCTGGGATATTCAATTGCTTCCAAATAAGACAATGTCAAGGTCAGGTTGTCATTTAACCCAGATTTCCACCTATGGCTGTGACATTATTGACACTGGACAGCAGGTCTTTTATGGAGCTCTAGTACTCCGCCCTGCGCGCGCGCGCGCGCGCGCGCACACACACACACACACACACACACACACGCCCCCACCTGTTTGAGGTCCTCGCCACAAGTCTCCAGAGCTTTCTTGCAATTTACAAAAGAGTAGCCTGTTTTCCGCCGCAGTTTCATGAGGAGCTCCTTGCTGGAGGCCGAGGCATACAGACATGGCCCAGCATGAAATGTGTGCCGTGGCTGGGGCGACTGACGCAGAACGGACCCCGCCTGGATGGGTTAAGAAAGGGATGAGAAGCAGGAAGCAGCTAACTCCAGCGGGTGGAGGGCACACGGGCAGGGAAGAGACTTTAGGGTGCGGAAACTATGGAAAGGGGGGATGCACTGGGGCTGGACGGGGCAGAGGCAACGCTGTCGGGGGAAAGTGGGATGGAGTCACATGGGGCTGTGAGGAAGGGAAAGGTACAGGCGCACAGCAGGGCTGCGCAGGTCGGTACCAGGACCAGGCCATCTCACCGTGTGGCTCCCGGTCCGCGCGACCAGGAACACGCGCAGTGACCGCAGCATCCACATCTCCCGGGCGGCACTACACTCCCTCTTGGGCGCGCACCGGTAAGGCGACAAACCTACGGCGCGGCGGAAGGGCCAAAATTTTCCACTGGAACGCACCAAACGAAGATGGTGCCACCTGCTGGCTGGAGGTACACAGTTCCCTCCTCTACTTGATTTCTTTACACTGCATATTTCATACGGGAATTACCCCCCCGCACCTCCCACCCTAGGTAAAATAACGGAAACCAAGAAATACAGTTGTAACAAAACAACAACACAAGAAATGTGGGTAACATTTTATGTTTATTTTCAATGCGCGTTTATATTCATTATCCATTTACGACTCACAACAAACTTGTGAGGTTGGTAGATGGGTTCAGGAATTTGTCCAAGGTCACCTAGGAAAGCAGGAGTCAAGTCCATTTAACAAAGCGAGTAAATATTTGTTGAATGAACACAATATCTGTTGAATACCTGTTGTGTTCCAGGAACTGTGTTAGGCCTCAGGGGATTAGAGATGAGTAAACCACAGCCCTACCCTCTAAGGTAATTTAATGGTGAGAAAATGAGAATCACAAGTGTCCATGCACGACAAAGTAAGGTCCCACAAGATGAACAAACAGTTAAAGGGTCTCAGGGAGAAATAAATCACATCTAAGCAAGAGGCTCAGGAAAGAGGCAAAGAATAATAAAGATTTTGACAGGTGGCAATAGACTTTCAGACAGAGGATTATCATAAAGAGTAAGAAAGAAGTCAGGAAACTTTAGTGTGGATTTATAGAACAAAGAGTCCATCTTTTGTAATTTGGCCAGAGGTCCAAAACATGTAGCAAAGGAGTAGGAAATGCAGTAGAAAGGTAATTTGGGATCACATGGACACAGACTAAGTACCAAGCAGAGGAGCTTGTTCTTGCTTCTATAGGCAGCGAAAGCTAATCAGAGCTAATTTTGGAAGATCACGAGAGTTTGCAGAATGTACTGAAGAAGAAAGCATGGAGACAGAGAGTCCAGAGAAGGTGACTATGTGCCTAAGCAGTAAGTAAACAGCCCCAACCAGAAGTACCAGTGTGGGAAGAGAAAAGAGGTGAAGGCAAAACACGTTAGGAACTGTATTAGGCTTCAGGGGATTCGAGATTCGGAAGAAAGCACTGATGAAGCTAAAGAAAAATCAAAGATGAAAATAACGTAGTACTCAGTCCAGTACTAAGTACTAAAATCCACCCTTTTTGGTCCACAGCATGATGTTCTGTGATCAAGGCTCTAGCTATGAAAAGCATGAAGAAACTATACTGCAAAGGACAGCTCTGCAGCCTTAGCTTCGGAGCTCAGAGGACTTCACTCAGTTAGAGCCATGGTCCCACCAGACTCTATCTCTGAAAACCAGAAAATGGGTGGTATGAGGCTTCTTCCTTCTCAGCTCCTGAGCAAAAGCTGAGTTCTTGCACAAGAGATATTTAAGGCTTAATTCTTTCTTTAAAAAAAAATAATAGCCGGGCGCGTGGCTCAAGCCTGTAATCCCAGCACTTTGGGAGGCCGAGGCGGGTGGATCACAAGGTCAAGAGATCGAGACCATCCTGGTCAACATGGTGAAACCCCGTCTCTACTAAAACTACAAAAAATTAGCTGGGCATGGTGGCGCGTGCCTGTAATCCCAGCTACTCAGGAGGCTGAGGCAGGAGAATTGCCTGAACCCAGGAGGCGGAGGTTGCGGTGAGCCGAGATCGTGCCATTGCACTCCAGCCTGGGGAACAAGGGCGAAACTCCATCTCAAAAAAAATAAAAATAAAAATAAAAATAAAAAAAAATAATAATAATAATAATAATCCTGGCCAAGCACAGTGGCCATGGCTGTAATCCCAGCACTTTGGGAGGCCAAGGAGGGTGGATCGCTTGAGCCCAAGAGTTTGAGACCAGCCTGGGCAACATGGCGAAACCCTGCCTCTACTGAAAATACAAGAATTAGCCAGGCATGGTGGTGCATGCCTGTAGTCCCAGCTACTTGGGAGCTGAGGCAGGAGGATCATCTGGGCCTTGGGAGATTGAGGCTGCAGTGACTGCACTCCAGCCTAGGTGACAGAGTGAGACATTGTCTCAAAAAAAAAGAAGAAATATCCCATAGAATTTTAAAAGTCCATTCTGTATAAATAGCAACGGCAATGGAAGTGATCAGTGACAGTCTCTATACAACCACTGCTCTCACATCCCATATACCTCCCTTACCATCTAAGAATCCTGGATACCCTACCATCCTCCTCCTCTGAGAACAGGAGCTGGAAACTCCTTGGTGTTCTAACATTAGTGCTGCCAGAGCTCTGGGATTCCTTGGCACTGCACCTGCCAAAGAGAATCTGGGCTAATAAAGAGGGAAGGAGGAAAGTGACAGAGGCCAGGGAAATCCATCCTTTTTGGTCCTCATGTTTGTGGCTCTGGAAATATGTTTTTTGAGATACACAGTTCCTTCATTAGGACAAGAGATGGAGAAGAACAGCAGGAGCGATGTCAAGCAGGTCTTGGTTCCCTGTGCCTGGCCCTATAGATGTTGACATTTTCATCCTCATCCCGCTGAGCCAGCTCCAGTTGGAAATGCTGGGGCAGGAGGTGCTGAAAGAAACTCTCCGTCCCGTGCTCCTCTCTCATCTTGGAGGCCAGATAGATGGTGCCATGGGGCCTGCACAGGTGTTGGAGGGTTCCCAGCAGCAGTGGGAAGGTGGGTTCCAGGTACACGATATCAGCCCCCAGCACCAGGTCATAGTCTCCAGGGAAGACATGGTGGTCAATCCCCCAGGACAAGGCACGCACCTGGGCCTGGGCTCCAGCCGGCACATTGGCCTGGACGTTGCCCTGGATCTGTTCTAGGGCCAGGGGCAGGTCAGTGATGGTAACATCCCCCCCTGAGAAAGAGGAACGAGGAAAAATCAAGTCAGAGGGACCAACCAAGGGTTCTTGGCTCCTGCCTGGAAGGTCCAGAGACCTCAGGGCATAGAGGACAATGTCTTGACAGCCCAGAGCCCACAATGGCTTTTAGTTGCTTCAACCTCCATTTCACTCACTGCCATTCTCATTACTCTACATTCTACATCATCAACATTCTGTCTGAGCTAATCTTCAACCTCTGTGGCCAACACACAACAATCAGATGTCAGCAGAAGCCTGGGCAGGACTAAGCTGGAGATGGGCTCTGTACCCACCCCCACTGACACAAGCTCGCCTTAAGGGTCTGGAAAGCTTCCCAGAAAATGTGACCTCAGCTGAGCCCTAAAGGATAAGTAGGAGTTAGTCAGGTGAAGCTTTCCAAGAAGAGAACAGTGAGTACAAAGGCCTGAAAGTGAGACAGCATGGCATATTCAAGAAAGGCTGGATCTTAGATGTGGAAGGAGTAGAAAAGTGTCAAGACATGAGACAAGGGGAAGCTGATTATGATATGCTAAGGAGATTCAGGTTTGATACTGAGGGCAATAGGATTTAAAGGCAGAAGTGGGGTGAATATGTTCAGATTAGCATCTCAGAAAGCTTCATTCATACAGCAGAGATATATTTGGAGCACCTACTAAGTGTTGGGGATATAAGGTGAGCAAGACAAAAACACAGGTTTTTTTTTTTTTTTTTTTTGACAGGGAGTCTCGCTCTGTTGCCCAGGCTGGAGTGCAGTGGCGTCATCTCAGCTCACTGCAACCTCTGCCTCCTGGATTTAAGCAATTCTCCTGCCTCAGCCTCCTGAATAGCTGGGATTACAGGCGCCCACCACCACACCTGGCTAATTTTTGTATTTTTGTTTTGTTTTGTTTTGTTTTTAGTAGATATGGGGTTTCACCATGTTGGCCAGCAAAGCTGGTCTCCAACTCCTGACCTCAAGTGATCCGCCTGCCTCAGCCTCCCAAAGTGCTGGGATTACAGGTGTGAGCACTGCGCCAGGCCAAAAACGCAGATTTCTTTGTTTCATTTTAGAGATAGAGACACACTAGGTACTGCATCATAATCATAATAACTATGAAAGAGAAGCAAGAAATACTAGGAATCCATTCATTCATATTTATCATATGCCTACATGTCAGGTGGTGAGAACATAACGATGAACCATGAAGACAAGAATCCCCCCTCATGGAGCTTATGCTCCAGTGGCAAGAAACAGAAAATAACAGCAAACAAAATAAATAAAATAAAATACACTGTACATCAGATGGTAATATATGCCACGGTGAAGCATCAAACAGGGAAGGAGGATAAGAATTGCTTGAGGGATGGGGAGAAATGCAAGTTAGAGGGACCAACCAAGGGTTCTCGGCTCCTACCTGGAAGGTCCAGAAACCTTAGGGCATAGAGGACAAAGTCTTGGCACCCTGAATGTAATTTTAAATTGAGCGGCTGGAGAAAGCCTCACTGAGCAGATTATATTAGCAAAGATCTAAAGGCAGCAATGAAGCAAAGCACATGGATCTCTCATGCTGAGTCTACCTAATGACAGACCAGCAAATGCAGAGACCCTGAAGCAGGAGTGTACCTGACAGGTATAAGGAACAGCAGGAAGGCCAGTGGCTGGAGCAGCATGAGGAAGGGGAATAATAGTGGAGATTAGATCATAATCAGGGTACTGTAAGGACACTGAGAAATGTGGCTTTTAGTCTGAATGACATGGGAAGCTATGGGAGAATTTTAAATGAAGAATGGCACACGCTGGCCTGCTATAAGAGGAGCATGCTGGCTGCTAATATGAGAATACAGGAGGACAAGGTCAGAAGCAAGAAGGCCAGTTAGGAGGTGACGGCGATGACCCACGTGAGAGATGATGATGGTTTACACCAGGGCAGTAGCAATGGCTAAGAAATGGTCAGATCCTGAATATGTTTTGAAGGCAGAGTCAACAGGATTTGCCAACAGATTGGATACAAAATATCAGAGAGAAAAGCTTGGGACAGGGTAGGCACGGTGGCTCACGCCTGTAATCCCAGCACTTTGGGAGGCTGATGCAGGATGATTGCTTGGGTCCAGGAGTTTGAGACCAGCCTGGGCAACAAGACAAAATCCCATCTCTACAAAAAATACAAAAATTAGCTGGGTGTGGTGGCACATGCCTGTAGTCCCAGCTACTCCGAAGGCTGAGGTGGGAAGATCACTTGAGCCTTGGAGGGTGAGAAGTCGAGGCTGCAGTGAGCCGTGATTGCGCCACTTTCACTCCAGCCTGGGCAACAGAGCAAGACCCCGTAAAAAAAAAAAAAAAAAAAAAAAAAAGCTCAGGATGGTTTCCAGATGTTTTGCCTGACCAACAGGAAGACGAAATTGCCACTCATTTAGATGAGGAAGGTTGTAGGAGGAGCAGTTTGAACAGGAAGATCACGAGTTCATTTTCTGGACACATTAAATCTGAAATGGACATCTACATCACATCAGACAACCACATAAAGGTAATGAGTAGGTACTAGGTTATGCAAACAGGTCTGGAGATAGAAATGGGATGGTCTTAGAGTCATAACCATCAACAGGGCATTTATTTTATTTTTTTATTTATTTTTTTGTTTTTTTTTTTTTTGAGACGGAGTTTCACTCTTGTTACCCAGGCTGGAGTGCAATGGCGCGATCTCGGCTCACCGCAACCTCCGCCTCCCGGGTTCAGGCAATTCTCCTGCCTCAACCTCCTGAGTAGCTGGGATTACAGGCACGCACCACCATGCCCAGCTAATTTTTTTTTTGTAGTTTTAGAGACGGGGTTTCACCGTGTTTACCAGGATGGTCTCGATCTCTTGACCTCATGATCCACCCGCCTCGGCCTCCCAAAGTGCTGGGATTACAGGCTTGAGCCACCGCGCCCGGCCAACAGGGCATTTAAAGCCATGAGGCGATGGGCTGCTCAGGAGTGAGGGAGACAAGAAAGGAGGGGATGAAAGGACTGCCCCTGAGCCCTGGGGCACTCACATTTTCAGTTGTGGAGATGAAAAAGAACCAACAATACTTTTATACCAATCCGGTAATAGAAAAAGAAAAAGAGCCACCAAAAAAACATAGACAGGGAGTGCCTGCCAGCTAAGCAGAAACCAGAAGTGTGGTGCCCTGGAAACCAAAGGAAGTATTCCAAGGAGGAGGGAGTGTCAACATCAAATGCAAAGTCAACAAAGGTAGGCTGATAACTGACTCAAACGTTTAACAACCTGGAGTTGGAAATGAAGCTCATGACCTTAACTAGAGCAACTAGATTGAAGGGGGCACGGTGGAGTAAAAATCTAATTGGAACGATTTAAGGAAAGACTAAGAGGAGAGGACTAGAGACACTGAATATTAACTCTTTTGAGGAGTTTTGTTTTAAAGTGGAGCATGGAAATGGAGTGGTAGCTGAAGGGAGATGTAGGATCAAGAGGTTTTCTTCTGAAATAGGAGAAATTATAGCACATTTATATGCATTTTTATATTCCATATATTACTATATATGGAATGATCCAAAGCAAAGGAAAAATTGAGAATAGAGGAGAGAGAGGGTGGGCATTGCTGGAACAATGTCTTTGAGTAGGCAGAAAGGTTTGGGGTCTGTGACAAGTGGGGGGCTTGACCTTTGCTAGCACAGTGTGTTCATCCGTGGTAACAGAAGGCACTGCACACAGATGCAGACGCAGTTACGTAAGTGGATGCTGTGATAGGAATATTATGTGGACATTTTCTGAGAAAACAGAAGCAATTATTAGAGATAGGAAACAGGCTGGGCGCAGTAGCTCATGCCTATAATTTCAGCACTATTGGAGGCCGAGGCAGGTGGATCACTTGAGGTCAGGAGTTCGTGACCAGCCTGGCCAACATGGTGAAACCCCATCTCTAGTAAAAACACAAAAATGAGCCAGGCGTAGTGGCATGTGCCTGTAATCCCAGCTACTTGGGAGGCTGAAGCAGGAGAATCACTTCAACCTGGGAGGTGAAGTTGCAATGAACCAAGATCGAGCTACTTACTCCAGCCTGGGCAACAGAGTGAGGCTCTATCTCAAAAAAAAAAAAAAAAAAAAAAAAAAAGAGAGAGAGAGATAGGAAACAAAGTCATCAGGTAAGGGTGAAGACGGCAGAGAAGGCATTTGAAGTTTGGAAGAATAATAAGGTAAGAAACAGTTGTTCAGAAGAGTGGCAGAAAAAGTGGACAAAAGAATGTACTAGGCTAACCAGGAAGCACTTAGGACCCACCTAAGGTCAATGGTAACAAAGTTAAAATTAGCCCAGTTAGCACAGCTGTGTATGCACTAGGAGGGGCTAAGCTAACCTAGGGGTGGGAGTACCATGGAGGCCTTCCCTTCGAAGTGATGTCTCAGCTGGGGAAGGAGGGATGCATATGCATTAAGCAGATGGTAAAAAGTTTCAGACAGAAAAGGGAACATCAGAGTAGGTTTGAGGAACTGATGGATGGGCAATAGGCAGCCCACGAAAAACAAGAGAGGAAGGGGCACAGAAAGAGAGAGGTCAGACTTGGGAGGCCATGCCATAGGTGTTGGTTCTGTCCTGAAAGCACCAAGAAGCCACTGAAAGATTTGGGGAGAGGGTGCACGATTACAGTTTTATTTTGAAAAGATCACTCTGACCACTGGGTGGAAGCACAGAGGTCTAGATGAGGACAAGGAGTCAAAGCAGGAAGACCAGTGTGACTGTTGTAGTAGTCCAGGCAAGTGATTGCGATGGCTTGGACTGGGGAACCGTCAGTGGAGACAGAAAGACATGAGAGGATTCAAGAGACTTTTAGGAGATAGACTGAATAATGGACATGGGGGTGAGAAAGAGGGCCGTGATGTGTAGGTTTCCCATTGGGTGCACAGTGGTTTGATTCACTGAGATAGGGAAGTCTGAAGGAGAAATGGGTTTGGTGGAGGAAGGTCACAAGGTCTAGTTGAGCATGTCATACTTCCCCATGAAGAGGCTTGAAGGCTCTTGTGAAAATCCAGGCAAGAGATGCCAGTGGCTTGAACTAGAGATGATGAAAAGAGGAGCAGACAACTGGGGAAGTATTAAGAGCATATAACCTGGCTAGGTGCAGTGGCTCACACCTGTAATCCCAATACTTTGGGAGGCTGAGGTGGCCAGATCACTTGAGGCCAGAAGTTCAAGACCAGCCTGGCCAACATGGTGAAACTCCATCTCTACTAAAAATACAAAAATTAGTGAGGCATGGTGGTGCACACCTGTAATCCCGGCTACTTGGGATGCTGAGGCAGGAGAATTGCTTGAACCCAGGAGGCAGAGGTTACCGTGAGTCGAGATCACACCATTGCACTCCAGCCTAGGCAAGAAGAATGAAACTCCATCTTTAAAAAAAAAAAAGAAAAGAAAGAAAAAACAAAAGGTCAGATGGGGCGTGGTGGCTCATACCTGCAATCCCAGCACTTTGGGAGGCCGAAGCAGGCAGATCACCTGAGGTTGGGAGTTTGAGACCAACTTGACCAACATGGAGAAACCCCGTCCTTACTAAAAATAGAAAGTTAGCCGGGCGTGGTGGCGCATGCCTGTAATCCAGCTACTCGGGTGGCTGAGGCAGGACAATCATCTGAACCCAGGAGGCGGAGGTTGTGGTGAGCCGAAATCATGTCATTGCACTCCAGCCTAGTGACAGAGTAAAACTCCATCTCAGAAAAATAAAAAAATTAAAAAAGAAAGAAAAAAAAGAACATATAACTCATAGGATTGGGTGATTGCTGGAATGTGAGGGGAGAAAACGAGATGACATCCAGCTTTCTGACTTTACAGCTAAATAGGGGACAAAGAAGGAGAAGCCAGTCTGGGAACAAGTGAAGCCAGTGTTCCCATCAATACTGCATGCCTTTTCTCTCCTTTTTTAGGATAACTGCCTGCATCCACCCATGCTTCATGCAAAAACTGCTGTTGGCACCCTCCACTGTTTGTGGGCCTGCTGTGTTCACACTGTTCACCTCCTTCTCACCTCAGAGAGCTTCCCTTGGTGGCTTCCCAGGTAGTCATGGTAGACATGGACAGAGCATGTCCACAGGCTCCATGCACACCTCGCCAGAGTTCTTGTTCTATGGCATTGTCCTCTGTCTCCCTCACTAGACCATAAGCTCAGTGGGGAGAGAAAATCTGTCTTATTCGTTGTTGAATCCCCAATACCTAGCATGATTCTCGGTACACAGGGGACTTGAAATACATTTTGGTTGAATGAATAGAAGAATGAATGTCTGCCTCTAAGAAGACTTCTATCTTTTTTTTTTTTTTTTTTTGAGACAGATATTTGCTCCTGCTGCCCAGGCTGGAGTGTAATAGCACAATCTTGGCTTACTGCAATCACCATCTTCTAGGTTCAAGCAACTCTCCTACATTAGCCTCCCAAGTAACTGGGATTACAGGCATAAACTGCCACACCCGGCTAATTTTGTATTTTTAGTAGGGATGGGGTTTCACCACATTGGTCAGGCTGGTCTCAAACTCCTGACCTTAGGTGATCCACCCACCTCGGCCTTCCAAAGAGCTGGGATTACAGGCGTGAGCCACCACACCTGGCTCGACTTCCCTTAATATGACCTAGTTCTGTCCCTATGAACAGAGACGTGTTAATTTGCATTCCTAGGCAGATGACACTGTAAGAATTTTTAAATGAGTGCTTTCAATTTTAGGTTTTTGTCTGCCCATTAGATTATAATTTGTGAAACTGTTTCCTCTGTAATTTTTGGTTGTTGAGAAAACAGAAGCAAATTTTTCCTTACCTTTTCCTTTTCCAAGTCTGCAGTGTCTAATTCCTACCTCCACTTCCTACAAAACACATCTTAACCCTTGTAAACTCATAAGCTTGTTTCTCCTAGCAATGAAAACCTAAGGAATCTGAAACGTATTCGTAATAAAGTTATAAAGCACTCATGAAGTCTAATGTCCGCAAGTCTCCCTACAGAGTATCCCCATATGTGTATGTTGACAGAAGACCATGTCCAAGGCCAAGGAGCTTTTAAGTGATAGCATTCTCCGTGATATCACAGACAGCAACACAAAGCCAGGTGCAGTGACTCACACCTGTAATCCCAGGCACCTCCTGAGGCAGTTGGATCACCTGAGGTCAGGAGTTTGAGATCAGCCTGGCCAACATGGTGAAACCCCATCTTCTACTAAAACTACAAAAGTTACCCCGGTATGGTAATACCAGCTACTTGGGAGGCTGAGGCATGAGTATCGCTTTAACTCGGGAGGCCACGGTTGCAGTGAGTGGGAATCGAGCCACTGCACTCCAGCCTGGGCGATAGACTGAGACCCTTGTCTCAAAAAAAACAAAACAAAAAAAAAAGAGCAACACGATAAAGCAACTCCTATAAAGACTACCTGAGTTTTACTTCCTGCCCTCCCCAATCTCCCACCCTCGGTGCTTTGACAGGCAATTCGCGCTGTCTGGTACACAAAACTTTTTAAAAACAAATTTTAAAAGTTTCTTAAAAAGAAGGGGTTGGACTGGGTCCAAAGTACTCCCCCTCCCCAAAGATCCACGAAGTGCCCGTTTCTCCCCGCCCCTGGGTCCCCACTCTCTCCTGCCTCAAAGCCAGGTTACGCACCCTGCAGCGCTGCCAAGATCCCCACGATGCCTGTCCCCGCACCCAGTTCAATCACCTTCTTGCCTCGGAAATCCACATTTTGACTCTCGAAATAATTGCACAGGCTCAAGGCCTACGGGAGATAAGAGAGAGAAAAAGACAGTCGGGAGGATGGCTCCATATGGGAGAGGCGGAGTCCGGAGTCTGGACCTCCCACAGACCCTAACCCGGCGCAGCCCATTCCTCACCGCGTCCCACACGCACGCCGCCACCCCGAGGCGGGACCCAAAGTTCTGCGTGATGTTCAGCACATGCCCACAGAAGCAGAACCGGCTCTTCTCCGAGTAAGAGTCCGCGAAGAGCCCGACCTCCCGCGGGAACACCGATTCCGACTCAGATTCGGGATCTGGGCCCGGGTCCGCCATCCGGCCCGCCGAGGGAGTGCCCGGGCACCTCGGCCGGCGCTCAGATCCCGGATCCGGAGCGGGGTAGAGGCGGGGGGCCGTGGGCCGTCGTGCTGTCCCCGTGGTGAGAGCCGAGCCCCGCCTCCCTGAGTTTGCCCCCCCTCCTCCAGTTCGACTTCCTGGAGGTGGAATGAGGAGCTGCGCCTCCCGCCCCAGCCCAGAGCGCACACCCGGCGAAACCCAGGCGGGACCACACACAAGTCAGACGGGACGCACTGGTCCGAGACCAGGAGTAAGGGGAGAGGAGCAAGGACTGACGCTACTGTAGGAGGCCAGGTCTCTAGACCCCTCTCACCTGTGGGGTGCACAGGTGCCTGCAACTAGGATGGTATCCCAGACCAGGCAGAAGCAAGCTAAGGGAAACTGTTGGGTGCCTGTGCCTGGCCTCGCTCTCCCAGTCGAAGACTAACGGTGCAGAGATTCCCTCCAGCACTCGCTCCTTACAGCCCTCCCCACCCAGCTCAACCCAGCCCAGCCGAATTTGCTCCTGGGTCTTTAAGGGGCGGGATCTGCCCCCAAAGCGCTTGTCTGCGTCATTAACCTGCGCCCCCGGCCTGCCCCTCCACGTGGGTTTGGTAGAGAAACCCGGGACTGGGATCATGGCAGCCGAGTCTTGGAACGCTGCCGGAGCAGAGGCCCCGCCGCCTCAGAAGCGCTACTACCGGCAACGTGCTCACTCCAACCCCATGGCGGACCACACGCTGCGCTAGTAAGGAGCAGGCAGAGGGAGGGAGGAGGGCGGGATTCTCAAAGCAGCCGGGAGAGCAGCTGTGCTGAGACTGCTGGGAGGATTTGGGATAGACCCGGGATTATCAGATGAGTGACGTCATTTTGGGGGTGGGACCGGGAGATTCGAGGGAATGAGGAGTTGGCGGGTTGGGAGTGGGCGTGGCTTTCGGGCCTAAGTCGGTAGCGCTGCCAAGTTTGGGAAGAGAAATAAATTGTTACTGAGACTGAAGTGATAGAGGCGCAATGTGGTTTCCATCTTTTGCTTTTGCTGTTGGATTTAATAAAAAGGCAAACATATACACAATCCTGCCCACACCTTACCTTCCCTCCCTGCAGAAAGCAAACACAAAGTAGGATCGCAGTGCGTTAGGCAGCCAGTCTAACAAGAAGGGGAACTTGTGCCCCAGAAAGGGCAGCTTCGCGGCCAAGGTCACATCAACCCCCAGAAGTGGAGTTGGGCAGATCAGTGATTATGGGTCTCATGATGGACCTATGATTCACCCCGGGGGGTTAAGGGTGGTTTCCATTGTCCCTGTTAGAGGCCACAGGGCCCAGGGTTACAGAATTTTTGAGAAACCCTCCTCCCATTTAGCTCCCACCCTCACCCACCCACAAACTCACAGTACCACTTTTGCAATAATGTGACCAACCTTTTCATGCTTCTGTGTCTTCTTTCCAACAGCCCTGTGAAGCCAGAGGAGATGGACTGGTCTGAGCTATACCCAGAGTTCTTCGCTCCACTCACTCAAAATCAGAGTCACGATGACCCAAAGGATGAGAAAGAAAAGAGAGCTCAGGCCCAAGTGGAGTTTGCAGACATAGGCTGTGGCTATGGTGGCCTGTTAGGTAACACTCAGGCCTTCTCTCTGGGGTGAGAAGAGGCCTAGTTTCTGCTGCCTCAGCGGGTTTTGTGGGGGGTCATAACTGGCCTTTCCCCTTTCATCCAGACACTGGTGACATCAGCATGGAAGGGCTCTCTACCTTCCCTCTACTCTGGGTTTGTGGCCTTTGCCCTGGAGAATGGAGGGGGCTGCTTCAAATGCTTCTTGTAACCTGGGTCGTCCTATCTGGCTTCAGTCCCTACATGAGCCATTTCACCTGCCAGGTGCCGGGTCAGTGAGCTGGTCAGCACAAGCGTCAGAGATTAGCCATTGTGGCCAGTGATCCTGAACTGTCTTTCTCAGGGATTCTACCATCTCCCCTCCCCCTTGCCCCTCCCTCGCCAGGTCTCATTCCTTCTGTCCCACTCTCCTGCTTTTTGGGTTCCTCTTGTATTATCTGTATTGTCCTACCCATGTATGCCAAGCCACTCCCTATTTTTAGATGTTCCCAAACAGATAACAGCCTGATAGAGAGGAAGAACATGGTATATAGAGGCAGAAACCTTGGATTCAGGTCCAGTTCTGGCCAGGCACAGTGGCTCACACCTGTAACCCAGCACTTTGGAAGGCTGAGGCAGGTGAATCACTTGAGGCCAGGAGTTCGAGACCAGCTACTCAGGAGACTGAGGCACAAGAATCGCTTGAACCTGGGAGGCAGGGGTTGTGGGGAGCTGAGATTGCACCACTGCACTCCAGCCTGGGTGACAGAGCAAAACTCCACCTCAAATAAATAAGTTCCAGTTCTACCCCTTCATAACTCTATGATCTTGGGCATTTCTGACCCTCAGTTTCCTCATCTTCACAGTTTACCACAGAGTGTTCTAAGGATGAAATAACACAATGTGTGAAAACGCAGTGGAAACTCTAAAGAAATAGCAAATATATGCGTATTCTCACCCCTCCCATTCTTGTCCTGGTGACAGTTTTGATTTCTCCCCCAGCCTCTTCAGCATAAAACTATCTGTATGTGTATCTCTGTTCTCTCTTGCCATTCTCAACTTTGGTAGTTGCATATTGAGGCTTCCTTTCCTGGGTTGACCCCTTTGCACTTCCTACAAGTTGATGATTCCATTGCTATTTCTATGTCCAGTGGAACTGTCACCACTGTTTCCAGACACACTGATTCTGGGTCTGGAGATCCGGGTGAAGGTCTCAGACTATGTACAAGACCGGATTCGGGCCCTACGCGCAGCTCCCGGAGGTGGCTTCCAGAACATCGCCTGTCTCCGTAGCAATGCCATGAAGCACCTTCCCAACTTCTTCTACAAGGGCCAGGTGGGGAGGGGTCCTGGTGGGTTAGGCGGGTAAGCAGGTAAGGGCATGCAGGCCGGGCTGTCACAACCCTGTTCATGTGTGTCTGTCTCACAGCTGACAAAGATGTTCTTCCTCTTCCCCGACCCACATTTCAAGCGGACAAAGCACAAGTGGCGAATTATCAGTCCCACACTGCTAGCAGAATATGCCTATGTGCTGAGAGTTGGGGTGAGTCGGGATGGGGGGAGGATGGGGTGAATATCCTACTCAGGGGCCTTTCACTAAGAATTCAGTGGGTGTACATTTAGGGACTCACACCACCACTCCCATCGTTTGGCTGCTGATGTTGCATGCAGCCCCCTGTGTAGGGTGATTTTGCCTATGCAGGGGCTGGTGTATACCATAACCGATGTGCTGGAGCTACATGACTGGATGTGCACTCATTTTGAAGAGCACCCGCTGTTTGAGCGTGTGCCCCTGGAGGACCTGGTGAGTAGGGCGTCTAAGGGAAATTGCCAAGATGCAGGCTGCAGTGGTTTTGTATTTGAACTTAGCTCAGTGTCAGAGGGATGGGATGGGAGTCTAAGGGCCAGGGGTAGTCTGAACAGTGGCCATGGATTTACTGGACCCTTCCTTCTCCCAGAGTGAAGACCCTATTGTGGGACATCTAGGCACCTCAACTGAGGAGGGGAAGAAAGTTCTACGTAACGGAGGGAAGAATTTCCCAGCCATCTTCCGAAGAATACAAGATCCCGTCCTCCAGGCAGTAACCCCCTAAACCAGCCTGCCTGGTCACTGACTACGTACTCTACCTTAGCTGGACCTTGTCTTCCAGGGACTAGAGAAAAGAGCAAGCGCCCCGGGTCTTCCCAATTGAGAACGCTGGAGCTGAGACACAGTACTCCCTCAAAGAAGGTGGGGAGCTGCCCGGGCAGAACCCACTGGTGTTCATGACTACCCCTGGCTCCTCTCACCTTGTCCCTCCACTGCCAACATAAAACAAAGCAGCTGATTGAGATGGTCAGAGGACTTTGGGCCATAGGGGATCTTTGGAAGGCTGTGGGGTCTTGCTCTCCATTAGCACTCCCTTCTTATTCGATCTCTTCTTAGCTGGAATGAGGAATGTAGTCCATCTAAGCTGCCTGCCTGGGCTCAATTACCACTTGTGTTTACTTTGCGGTCCTGGGATAACATGTATGTATATACACGTGCCCATTCTGCCATTTCCCAGGAAAGGCTGGAGTATGTATCATATGCCTTCTCCCATCCTCCTGTCTTCTCCTTCTCTAAGACTTGACCTGGGGAATCTGTGTTCCTTTTACTGTTGTCTCTGGAGAATCCTTGGGAAGGTATAGGGGTGGAGACCCTCTCCTCTTTCACATTGACCTTCAATTCCAGAACTTCAGAGCTGACTGACTGGCACAGAGCCAGACAGGGGTGGAGTAGAGAATGAGGGAGTAAGGAGCAGAGAGGTAAACTATAGAAGATTCTTTTATTTTAATTTTTTCTTTTAGAGACAGGCTCTCTCTCTATTGCCTAGTCTAGAGTGCAGTGGAACAATCATAACTCACTGCAGCCTTGACATCCTGGGCTCATGCAATCCACCTCAGCCTCCCCAGTAGCTGGGACTACAGGCATGCACCACCATGCCTGGCTAATTTTTGTATTCTTTGTAGAGGCAGAGTTTCACTATGTTACCCAGGCTGATCTCAAACTCCTGAGCTCTAGCAGTGTGCCCACCTCAGCCTCCCAAAGTGCTGGGAATACAGGCATGAGCTGCCATGCCCAGCCTAATTTTTAAACTTTTTTTTATAGAGACAAAGTTTTGCTATATTGTTTAAGCCTGTCTCAACCTTCTGGCCTCATGCCATCCTCCCACCTCAGCCTCCCGGAGTGCTGGGATTACAGGCATGAGCCACCCCGCATGGCCATGTGGAGGATTCTGAGGCTGAAAGTGGAAAGGGGCTGCTAACCAGAAAGCCCCGCAGAGGAGACTGAGTCAGCTGGGGAATCGGAACATCCATATCCACTCAGCTCCTCTAACAGCCCGGAGACAATCTTTGAACTTTACTAATGTACAAAAATTTCTTCATTTCTGCTTCTCAAGCCCCGAATTCCCATGGCTGGAAGGAGGGGGCTTGTAAACCCAAGAGACCCCTTATCCTCAAGAAAGAAAGATGGAGGCTCTAGGAGCCATTTTAGCCTATTAACCCACCTGCCATCTGCCCAGTATATGTTAGGTAAGGAGGAGGGGGAGATGTGGCTAGTGCAGGAAAATAATGCAAAGAAGATACAGCCCAGTGAGCCAAGAATGTGGGGACATGTACAGCTGTGCCTCTTCCCTGCTTCCCTTCCCGGAGGAGCCGAAAGATGGGGAATTCCTGAAATGGATCTGAAGGGGCTGGGCTCCCTGGTGGAAGTGGTGGAAGTATCAGAGACTGACTGGTGTAGCTTGGTCTCCTAGTCCATACTAAAAAGCCTTATAGCCTTTCTTAGGATGAGACCTTTAGGCTCCTAGACGAGGGTACTCTCCCAGGAGGAAAATCTCAGGCCCTCCCTCTTATGAGGGTCATTGCAACAGGAGACCCAAGGGAGTTGTGAAGTCAGCCCCAGCCCCGCCTACTGTTCCTGGGTGCTAATCCCCAGCACAGACCACTCAGGAGGAGGGATTGGCTGAAAGCTTGGAGACGGGGCGTCATCACCTGACCCAAAGGTTAAATAGGGGTTCAGACAAGATGCTCAGGAGAAGCGCTTTCTTTCGCGGGATCCCCAAACCAGACCATGACCCAGACCCTCAAGTTCGCCTCCAGAGTGTACCATCGCGGACGCTGGGCGTCCGAGTTGGGCGCCTCCCTAGGCTACCGAGAGTACGACTCTGCGCGCCGGAGTTTGGCAGACATCCCAGGCCCCTCTACGCCCAGGTTTCTGGCCGAACTTTTCTGCAAGGGGGGACTGTCGAGGCTACACGAGCTGCAGGTAGGAAGGGACGCCTTTCCCAAGACTGAGTGCTGGAGAAACTGGCTTTGAAAGCGTCAGAAGGGACTGACTAGTGCAGAACAAATGTGAGAGAGCCAGAGAACGGATGCCCATGAATTAAGGAAAAAGCGGTTGAGGCGGGGGGCCGTGGGGCTCGACCCGTGCAGAGTCCGTCCCGACTCTTAGCAGAGGGCGCTCGGAAAGCACCTTCTCGCTGTCCTGAGGTTTGGAGACCCTGCAGATCCAGTGCAAGTGTGCTGGAGGCAGAAGGCACAGTACCCTCCGCCTGCGTGCGGCTTAAAGCTACACGGGCTCCTATTCATTCACTGAGGACTCGTCCTGAGATGGACAGTCCAGACATGGAACCTTTAGAGATTTCTCCTCAACCAAGATGATCAGAGAGGTCCTGAATGTCCGCCTTGTGCAAAGTTCCTGTTTTGCTCATCACACTCAAACTTTCTAGGGGTGGGAAATGAGAGGAAGAGGAGGAATTCGCAATATTAAGCGCATACACTAGCCGGGAAGCCGAGAGGGAGCAGAAGCTCCCTCTTCCCAAGCCCAGTCAACACCCTTGGTGTGGGCACAGGTCAAGCTGAAAGTCCTCGCTCAGGTATCCAAGGGTCCGCTGCGCCTTCTCCCCCAGGTGCAGGGCGCCGCGCGCTTCGGGCCGGTTTGGCTGGCCAGCTTTGGGACAGTGCGCACCGTGTACGTGGCTGCCCCTGCCCTCGTCGAGGAGCTGTTGCGACAGGAGGGACCCCAGCCCGAGCGCTGCAGCTTCTCGCCCTGGACCGAGCACCGCCGTTGCCGCCAGCGGGCTTGTGGACTGCTCACCGCGTGAGTCTTCTCTGTCCCTCGAAGCCCAGACGCCCCTCAGCGGCCATCTCCAGCTGCGGTCCCTTAACTATCTATCTGCGGGCCTGGTGGGGGGTAGGCTGTTTCATTCTACCTTTGGGCATCTTGGGGTTCCCATCCCAGTCTACTTCACCCGCACTCGGGCTGAGCCCCAACCTCACTCCCCGCCTACCTCCTTATCCTTTGAGGCCAGAATCCTGGGAACTGAGGAAACCGGCAGGATTGGGCTAGGGTACCAGGATCTGGACGGAATGAATGTAAGGTTCTGTGACTCAAGTTACCCGGGAATCCCGGCCCTTCCGGGCAGGAAATGAGTAAGGAGAAAGGGGGCTGGAAGACAGGCGCAGGCAGGCGCAGGGGTTCTGTACCCCAAGGAGGCAGACGCAATCCCTTTCCCGGCCGCCACAGCCAAACGCGCTGCTTCACTGCAGCCAGCCCCGTCGAGCCGTCCCACCTCCCTGATGCGCACTCTCTCTTCAACCCCGCAGGGAAGGCGAAGAATGGCAAAGGCTCCGCAGTCTCCTGGCCCCGCTCCTCCTCCGGCCTCAAGCAGCCGCCCGCTACGCCGGAACCCTGGACTATGTGGTCCGTGACCTTGTGCGGCGTCTGAGGGGCCAGCGGGGACGTGGCATGGGGCCGCCCGCCCTGGTTCGAGACGTGGCGGGGGAATTTTACAAGTTCGGACTGGAAGGTGAGTCCCTGGACAGAGCTGCGCGGTCGGTCATCGGGGCGCCCTGCCGGAGCCTCCCGGACCCTGACGGCGCCCCCTCTCGACCAGGCATCGCCGCGGTACTTCTCGGCTCGCGCTTGGGCTGCCTGGAGGCGCAAGTACCGCCCGACACTGAGACCTTCATCCGCGCGGTGGGCTCGGTGTTTGTGTCCACGCTGTTGACCATGGCGATGCCCCAGTGGCTGCGCCACCTTGTGCCCGGGCCCTGGGGCCGCCTCTGCCGAGACTGGGACCAGATGTTTGCATTCGGTAAGGCACAGAACGAAGTGAGAATGGGGTAGTGTAAAGCTGTCCAGGGGTAGCGAGGCATCACGTGCCCTCTACCCACGCAGCTCAGAGGCACGTGGAGCGGCGAGAGGCTGAGGCAGCCATGAGGAACCGAGGACAGCCCGAGGAGGACCTGGAATCTGGGGCGCACCTGACTCACTTCCTGTTCCGGGAAGAGTTGCCTGCCCAGTCCATCCTGGGGAATGTGACAGAGTTGCTACTGGCGGGAGTGGACACGGTGAGGTTCTCCCTCCGTGCTGTGATCCCCACTTCCAGGGCTTAGCCTCCCCAGACTCTGCGGCCACTTTTCTGTTGCAGGGGCTCCATTATGGCCAGGTACACCAGCTTGGCTTAGCACTCCGTAGCCCCAGACTGTCCCATAATCTGCGCCCTCTGCTGGGTTCCCACACCCCAACACCTCTCTTGCTTTCACCTGTCCTTCAGGTGTCCAACACACTCTCCTGGGCTCTGTATGAGCTCTCCCGGCACCCCGAAGTACAGACAGCACTCCACTCCGAGATCACAGCTGCCCTGGGCCCTGGCTCCAGTGCCCACCCTTCAGCCAGTGTTCTGTCCCAGCTGCCCCTGCTGAAGGCGGTGGTCAAGGAAGTGCTAAGGTGAGCGGGAAGGAGAGGAGGAACAAGAGGAAATGCCAGGGAAGGGCTGGGGAAGCAAATAGTGGATGGAAGCAGGGAGAGACAGCAGACAAAAATGGCACTCTACTTGTGGCCAAAAAGGGTTTGGAAGCTGGAAACAACGAGAAGGAGGCTGCAGCCCCTAGCCTTACCTTGCCATGTCCATTTTGTGCTTTGCAACCTAGACTGTACCCTGTGGTACCTGGAAATTCTCGTGTCCCAGACAAAGATATTCATGTGGGTGACTATATTATTCCCAAAAATGTGAGTAGAGCCTATGCACCCTTTCTACTGAGGCATTCCTCACTATCTTGGGCCTCACCCCTGTTCTCAAACACTCTCCCAAAAGCCCTTCAAATACTTCCCTTGACCTCTCTCTAGGATATGCCTTTCTCGGATGTAATGGGACAGTGGAGAGATCCTTCCAAGAGTAGCCCCAAAAAACTTCCCCATCACCCACCAGGACCTGCCTTTGTCCCTGTCTGAATATCCTCCTCTTCATGCCTGTCCCCATTCTGGGCCCAAACTGACAAGTTTGTTTTCCTTCCCATCAGACGCTGGTCACTCTGTGTCACTATGCCACTTCAAGGGACCCTGCCCAGTTCCCAGAGCCAAATTCTTTTCGTCCAGCCCGATGGCTGGGGGAGGGTCCCACCCCCCACCCATTTGCATCTCTTCCCTTTGGTTTTGGCAAGCGCAGCTGCATGGGGAGACGCCTGGCAGAGCTTGAATTGCAAATGGCTTTGGCTCAGGTGAGTGCTCCAGGTTTTATACCTTCCCCAGACTCTGGAAAGACTCTAACCCTCTAAAGCTGTGAGCTCTTTCCCCTAAAAAAAACAGGAAAATATGTAAGACCTGGTAAAATGAATCTTCTGAAATGTGATAAGCCCACTGTAGGCCTGGAGTATAAGTGAGAGTATTCAAACTCTTTTTTCCCTACCATAATCCCTCACCCTTATTAACCAAGAAGTCCTCTACTGGCCACAGGTGCCACTCCATCATTGACCATTCTAACACTAATAATACATGCCCTTTACCAATCACTTCTCCCATTATAGATATCTTCCATAGTAATGCTCACCTTCTTCCCTTTTCAGATCCTGACACATTTTGAGGTGCAGCCTGAGCCAGGTGCAGCCCCAATCAGACCCATGACCCGGACTGTGCTGGTGCCTGAAAGGAGCATCAACCTACAGTTTTTGGACAGATAGTCCTGTGGAAAGAGGCTGCCATCATCATCCTTTCCCTCATCATAGGGACAAGATCTTTTGTGGGCACAAGACCAAGAGCTACATCTTCCCCTAAGGCCTGTCTATCTGACCAAACTGGGTAGAATGACCACAGTAAAGTACTGGAGGCGGTCCTGACCAATGTGTGAAGTATGCACTTGGCCTGACTCAGTAGGCCCCAAGAATACCATGGTCTCCCTCCTTGCTCAGCCCTTCTGATCGTGTATGCATCCTCCAAGGATGAAATCAGATTTTAGCTAATAATGCTGGATGGCCTGAGAAAGATTCAACTGCCACTCTTTTGGGGCTTCCACAGTGTTCATTGATGCTGCTGGCTAAGCATTTATCACAGCATAAGCTCAGTAACTCTGCATCTGGTCGATACCTGGTTGGTCCTTCCTCTTTGCATGTGAGCTCTTTGAGAGGAAGGGTGAAGCCTTATTTGTTTTTTATGTCTCCTGCCAGGGCCTGTCTCTGACGAGGTGATACCATACACATTCTTAGATTGAATCTGGACCATGTGGCAGAAGGGATAAGCAGCTTAGCAGGCTCTGTCTACCCCCTTCCTTCTTTGTCCTGCCCCTAGGAAGGTGAAACTGCCCTAGCCTGGTTCACAATTTCTTACAACTCTCCTTTGCTCTCTGGCCACTATTAAGTGGATCTGCCCTAACACTTAGTTCTCAGGCAGAGACATCTTTGGTCCTGCCCCTGCCCAGACCTCTGGCTTTTTTATATTGAAAAATTTTAAATATTCATACATTTTAGAATAAAAAAATCAAATATTCATTCTTGCCCTTCACTTATTTCTCTCACACTCTTACTTCCTACAAAACCTGGAGGCAAGACCCTAACACTCCATGGTTTCTCAGGTCCTAGGGGTGACCCTCATAAAAAATGGGCATCTGGATGCCTGGTAGAGTGGTTTGTAACACAAACCCAGGCATGTTTCTGTCTGCAGTGGGAGCAGCCAAGTCTAGTCTGGCTTCCTGTAAGAGACTAAGGGGGTGGGGGTGAAAAGTAACTGCAGGGGCTAAGCTGTAAAATGGACCAATGGGCCGGGAGCTAGGAATTTGCAGAGATGGGCAGAGGATGCTGACTCTAGCAAGGAAAGTGCTTTTGGAACCTGGACTGCCAGGATTGAAGGAAGTCCTAGATTGGTCACTCTGCCCTCTCTGGAAAAGTTGTTCCAAGATAATTTCCTTCAGTGGAAGGGATACAAGCAGAGAAGTAGAATCAGACAGAATGAAAGCCAAGTGTGGGGGTGGCCAGAAGCCCTGGGGCACCAAAGGCAGGATAAGGGCGGTGGGCAGAGGGAGCCTGTTTCCCTGAGTCAGCATTCTCTGGCCCCCCAGACGCTGGGCACAGCTCTCCTCTTGTGATGTATACAGATTAACTCATCTTCCATCCAAATAAATCTCTCAGCACATTGCAGTTTCTTCTGCATCCCAGATTACCCTCCTCATGTCAAGGCTTGCCCCCCTTCCCCTACTCCCCACTATATTCCAATTAGCTGGGTGTAGAAGGAGGTTTCACTTCATACTTCTTCCTCCTCCACACCTCAGCCTCCTGGCCTAGACATGGCTCCCAGACCACAGAAACTCCATTAGCCACCAGGCCTTCTGTGGAGGCATCTAATTACGCAAGATCTATAGAGGGGCAGTGCAGAGACCCAAGGCCTCGTACAAAGATCAAGGTTTTTGTGCATTTTCTGCCCTTCTTTAGTCCTTCCCTACTGTATACTCAGTCTCCACCCTATTCCTCTATCACTAAACTCAATTTGAACCTAAATGACCAAATTTTTAGCAGATTTGGATTTGAGCTTTGAGGAAGAAGAAAGCCCAGCTGGCTGTCAGACTCTTTCCCCTGTAATCAGTGATGAGAATTATGCTCACTCGTACTCCCTATTTTCTATCGGGCAAGTAAGAATGCCCACTTGAAGAGGGCAGCAGTTCCCATGATCCTTTTCCTGGACAAGGATCTTTTTAAGTTGCAAAAAGGGAAGAAGAGGAGACCATACTGATTGCCGGCCCCAACTTCTATACCGAGACTTCCATTGGTGCTGAAGGAGGAAAGGGGAAAGTGTTTCACCTGGCCTTGTTTTAGGACGCAGAGTGCAAATGGATACAAGAGTATGCGTGAGTATGCCTATTTCCTTTGGTGTGTCTAACCTTCCACGCAGAACCATCACAGAGGACAGCTAAGGTTTGGCACAGGGAGCTCCATATGTGTCCTATCTACCTGAGCCCTACCTGCCAGTATAGGTATTAGTAGTCACTCTGATTTGCAATCTCCCATTTGGTCCCCACCAGCTCTTCTGTGAATGGCAAATCAGTAAAGTCTGGCCTTTCCATCTCCCAGATGGGGATTATAGAGGGTTCTTTCTCGGGAGAAACAGTTTCCTACTGAGCAGATAGAGGGCTCAGCCTCAGTTCCCTATCCACTCTACTCCCTCAGAAATTGGAAGTGATATACTTCCACACGTTGAAATTACTCGAACCCCAGCCCAGCTTTGGTTCCTACACCCCAGGCGGGTCTGGATACCAGCACCATGGACAGCAGCCAAGATCCCTCTGGGAGAGGGGAGGGTATCAAGGTCTCCAGGGCAAGGATATGTGTGGGCCTTTACAAGAGAAGCATTTTCTCCAAAACATCCCCAAGGAGAAGGCAGAGCAGAACCTTCCCTGAAAGGAGGACCAATAATAAGAAAGGCCTCCAGATCTGACTTTAGCCATGAATGAAGGAATTATTTAATTGCTGAATAGGTCACTTAAAAAAACAGCATCATTCATATAATACACAACCCCAAGGTCACAGAAGCAAGTGCCCAGGCTTCAGGCTGACCCACATTTTAACCAGTCCTCCCCAAATCTTTTCTCTATAAACAACAGTCCTCTATGCTGCTGCCTCCACACAGAATGCCATCCATTAATACCACTAGCTGGGCACACCGGGATCAAACCTGTGACCCTAAACTACTATAGGAATAGCTTAAACTGGGGTTGGAGACCCATAACATTGAGGGAGATTCCCTCCATCTCACTCCAAATGAGTCCAAATCCACTTCACACTGCTCTTCTGGGTGAGCACAGTACTTGGGAAGGACTAATAGAACCCAGGTGATCTCCAGAACAAGGTGGATAGCTCCAACCTTCCCCAGCCCACAAGCCCCAATATTTAGAGAGTCATAGTAGTTCTCATTCTTACAAAAAACCACCATGCTTCACATTTGCAAAGTCTATTTCCCCTCATATTTCCATAACTATTATGTCACTCAACACAAAATTCCAAGATTCTATGCAACTCCAGATGAAAAACACATTTTAGAATTTGTTATACCAGCTACTATTTGAAATAAATGAACCATCAACTAGTCTAGAAATCTCTTTATGTCATTGCTGATTTTCTTTGCAATGGCATCCAACCTGTCCCTCATTTATCCTTATTCCAACCCTATGAGGTAGACAGGAAAACCATAGCTGAGAGATTTTTTTTTTCTAAATCACACAATTCATAGATGGCAAGTCCAGGTCTACCCCTTAGATACCTCGGAGCACTGCCATCAAGCAGCCAATGTGAATTATTCACCAGCAAGTGGGAGTCACACCTCCAACTCGGAACCCACTGCTGCATTTGGGATTTGTAACCTGTGCAGAAAAACCTCCCCACACCTCCCAACCCTCCAGAAAATCCCCAGATGAGAAAGGAGTCTCCACGTGCATATAAATGATTCTTTATGCCCTTCCCCCATGCAATGGGGGGGGTGGAGCAGGGGGAAGTCCCCCGCCCTCATGCAGGGAACAGGAGGTCCATGTATGCTAGTCTTATTGCCAGATGCCCTGTGGCCATGGGTTGGGGAATAGGGGACTACGGCCCCTTTCTTCTGGCATTGGTCCCCCTTCACCAAGTCACCATGGTGGAGCTAGGGGGCTGGAGGCCCTAGGAGCTGAGGTAAAGACGGTTCTCTCCAGGGAACGAAAGCTGCTCTCCCCGCCTGCCCACTGGCCATCTCTGGATGAGTGTGAGGAGCTGTCAGTGGTGACTGAAATGTCATCCAGGTGTCTCTACCCAGTGGGCAGTAGAGACCAGACAATGTCTCCACCTTGAGGCTGCCCACAGAGATCCTCAGTGATGGGGGCAGCATGCCCCAAACACCTTGTCCAGCTGGTACCTCCAGCAGCCATGAGAGCTCTTCCTTGCCTGATGCATTGACTCAAGATCCCTGCTCCTGGAGTCCAGTTCAGACTGTAGTGACCCTCATGACAACCTCTCGGCCAGAATGTGAGCTGGAACGGGCATCTGGTGGCCGCAGCTGTCCCAGGAGGTGCAAGATTGTATAACCGCAGCGCTGAGGCAAGAGCGTCCGCATGCGCTGAGCAGCTGGAGGGCGGCTGGTGGCCCCAGAGGGGGGGCCTGTCCGTGAGGTCCTGGGGCCTGGCTTCCCTGCCATCCCTCCCCCTGCATCTCCTCCTATGTCCTTGGTCTTGTCATAATTCAGGACCTTCCACTGCTGATTCACTGCCTGCCAGCGTTTGAAGATGCGGTAGACAGAGGAGCCTTCGTGGACAATGAGACCTGAGCAATAGGAATAAGAAATCCAGGGTCAGTTGTGGCCTAGACCGCGGCCAGAGGTACTTAGCAAGCATTTCTTCAGAGTGAGGAAATTTGCAAAGGGCCCTGGAGAAGCAGGGAAGTCAGGGCTGGGGTGCACCAGGATAGCACTAAAGGCCCTCAATGGCAGAAAATAAGGCCATGAAACAGGGGATGGGCAGGGGAATCAGGCGTGTAAGAGGAAGGTATGGAGCAGGTAAAGGAGAGAGAGGTGCCCTCACCTATGCAGACGACATCCATGAAGCCGTACATGCCGTAGCAGATCTGAAAGAGCAGATCCTGTCGTTGCCACTTGGCTGAAGGGCTGAGTGAGGACCAGATGAGCCAGGAGATGCTGGCGACCAGGAAGAGTGAGCCCAGGACTATGGCAGCAATCTGGACCTTCTCGATGACCGTCAGGGAGATGGCCTGCCACTGTGTGGGAGAAAAAGCTCCAGAGTCCCAGAAAGGGAGGGAGGGCCTGAAGAGCGCAGGGTGCTCCGGGAACCTTCCCTAAACCCTTCAGGCAGTATCAACATCCGTCTTCTCTGTGCTTTGATTAAATCTAGAATGTGGCACTTGTCTGACATCATTTGTCTGTCTTATTTTAGAAAGGGAGGATTGAGCAAGTGCTCTGAAACCAAAACATCTAGATTTGAATCCCAAATTTTGACTCCATCACTTACTGGCTAAGAAACCTTGGGTAAGTTTTCAAATTTTTGTGCATCAGTGTCCTCATTTGTAAAACGGGATAATAATAGTATCTAACTAATAAGATTATTATGAAGATTAAAAGAGTTAATACACACCAAAACTTGACACAGAAAACACTACATGTTTGCTAGCATCAACAACATCTTTTTCTTTCCTTCCTTCCTTCTTTCTACTCTTTTTTTCTTCAAGCCAGAGTCTTGCTCTATCACCCAGGATGGAGTGCAGTGGCACCATCTTGGCTCACTGCAACCTCTGCCTCTCGGGTTCAAGTGATTCTCCTACCTCAGCCTCCTAAGTAGTTGAGATTACAGGCACGTACCACCATGCCCGGCTAATTTTTGTATTCTTAGTAGAGAAGGGGTTTCACCATGTTGGCCAGGCTGGTCTCAAACTCCTAACCTCAGGTGATCCACCCGTCTTGGCCTCTCAAGGTGCTGGGATTAGAGGTATGAGCAACCGCGCCCGGCATTTCTTTTTTTTTTTTTTTTTTGTAGTGGTTGGGGAGTGGTGGTTGTCCCCAACACTTCATACTTCTTCTATACTTCCTACTTCTATAAGTGGCACCCAATAAATGTCTTTGTGAATAAATGAAGGGAGGAAGGATTTACAGACACACAAGAGACTGTGGTAATGGTGGGGAAGTGTGGCTTTGGGAAAAGAGTAAATGAAATAGGTTCCCTGGAGGTTCCCTGATTCCAATAGCTAAAAGGTCCTCGCCCAGTCTCTGAGTCCTCTCCTTGCACCTCACCTGCAGTGGGTTCTTGGTGCTGATCGCCAGGACCTGGTACTTGAAGTAGCAGAGCTCACAGCTCCAAGAGCCCCTCTCACTGATCCAGCGGATGAGGCAGGGCTGGTGCGTGCAGCGCACGGAGCCGTCGCAGCGGCAGGGGCTCAAGAGCTCCCCCTGGAGGAAGAGTGAGGAAGGGCCCTGTCAGGCATCACCACCCCGACCCCACTCAAGCCGCGTCCCTCCACAGGGAAGTCTCCTCTTCAGGTCACTTTCCCACATTAAAAAACTCAGGCCTTTCACCCAAGACAGGGAAAGAGGCTAACTAAGGCTGCAACAGAAAAGAAGTTTCCCTTAGAGATCAAGGGAAACTTCCCATACCAAAGAGATGAGGGATGGAAAGGGATGACGGGATTAGATGGGAGGACGAGGGGGACCGGGTCTTCTCTTTTCCTAGAATTTTGGATGGGTAGTCTTTAAGACTTCTCAAAGGAAAGGCTTCCTCTTAGGATCTGGAGGGAGAGGAGGGTTAGAGCTTCAGAGCCATGCCTTCCTTGCCCCACTTCATCATTGTGAATTTACTTCACAGATCTGGTGCAGACTGGGATGGGTTACAGTCCTCGGTTTCCATGTATTAAAAAGGGGAGCAATCGCGGAGATGGGAGTGCAGGGTGTTTCCTTTTAATCAAGGAATCAGTTCTCACTACACAGAGACACCCCCTGCCACTATTCTGGGACAACTTTGCCCATAAAATTTTAACAAAGAATACTCTTTGGAATGAGATAGAAAGTTGCAGAATGGGAACTGAAGAAAAGTGCCCCACCGGGAGGAATGCTGAGCGAAACAAGGGCGCTGGCCGGCCCTCCCTTCAAGGTGGGCACAGAAGCACTCTCCTTTCTGCCCACCTGCAAGAGAACAGGTCCCCTCAGCTTACGGAGACCCTGGGGCAAGGGAAACAGGAGAAAACAGCAGTCCCTCTTAATTGTGAAAGGGATTTTGCGCTCTCCGGAGAGAAAGCCCCACCCCTTCCTAGGGACCCTAGACCCCACAACACAAACAAGCGCTCAAAGAGTCCCCTGCCAGCCCCTTGGCCTCACCCCAAACCCATTCCGGGTCCTGGGGACCCGCCCAGCCTCCTCAGGCCCCGCCCCTGCTCGCGGTCCCCGCGGACACCCCCAGGTGCGCGCCCCCACCCCTCCGCGCCGGGCCAGGTGCCCAGGCCTGACCTGCTCCGGGCCCTGGAAGCAGATCCGGCACTGGGGGGTTCGGAGTCCACTGTCCAGGCTGCTACTGAGCGACAGGGCGTCCAGCGCGCCCGGGGGCGGCAGCGGCGGCGCGGGCGGCGGCAGGGGTCCGGCCCGCGGCTCCTTGTCGCCGGCCAGGCCCCGGGCCCGCGGCTCCGACCCGTAGTACTCCTCCTCGTCGCCGTCACCGTCCCGGGTGGAGCAGCCGGCGAAGGGCGCCCAGCCGCAGCCGCCTCCCCCGCCCCCCCGGGGCTGCGGCTCGGCCCGGGGCCGCCCCCCGCCCGTCAGCACCAGCAGCTTCAGCTCGTTCAGGAACATGCGGAGCCGAGACTTGAGCATCGTCCGGGCGCCGGGGGCGGGGGGCGGCGTGCAAGGGGGGCTCGCTGGCGGCGGGGGGAAGGGAGAGGACAAGGCTGGGAAGGGGGCTCGCGCTGGAGAGCCGAGCCGGGCCGGGGTCTTCGGGGCCTGCGACCGCCGTTCACTGCTGCCACCGCCGGGGCTCTGGGGCTTGCGGAGCCGAGCGGGCTGGCGGCCCGGGGGCGGGGGGGTGGGCGGCCATGGCCAGGGCAGGGGGCGGGGAGAGGGACTCAGGGTGCCGCGCCCCGCGGGTCTGGGTCCGGAGCGGGCCGGGCCCCCGGGGTTACGCGCCCAGGTCCTCCTGCGGCGGGGCCGCCCCCCATGGCCGTACTCCGGGTTCCAGTCTCGCTCCGGCTCGGGGATCAGGCTCGGCTCTGCCCGTGCGCTTGGCGGTGGCAAATGGCGGCTCCTTCCGGCGGCGGCGGCGGCGGAGACCCCCCCGGAGCTGCGGGCGGGCGGGGCGGGAGCCGGGAAGCGGGTGAAAGATGGAGGGAGGGGCGGGACGGGGAGGGGGAGAGGAGAAGGGGCCGCGGCTGCGCATCCCCGCCCTGCCCCGCCAGAGCAGGTGTCCCCAGGGGCGGGGGCAAGTGTGAGAGCCCGGGGAGGGTGGAGAAAGGGGAGTGGCCAAGGAAGGGGAGTGTGCACAAGAGTAGACTAGGTGTGTGTCTGGGGGTGGGGGATGAGCGAGTGAGCATGGAAGGTGAGTGGTCAAAGGACGCAGGTGTACCAGGGAGGGAGAAGCTTGTGCAAAATGGGAGTGCGCAAAGAAAGAGCTGTGTAAGGGTCGGAGGTATGAGAGAGGTACACACATGGGCAGGGGAGGGACTCAAGCAATATACACTTTACCCAAAGGGCTGAAAAGTGTGCTTGATGGGGACTGGAAAAGAGAGGTGTGTAAGGAATGGAATCGGATTGTCTGAGAAACAGAAGCCTCTGACTGTAGTGTGAGAAGGAGGTGAGTGAGCAGGAGGTAGGCGTGCTACAGGGATGGGAGTGTCTTTCCTGGTACTCTCCTGCCATGACCTCCACTACATTGAAGTGAACAAGAAACACACTTAGCCCTTTGCTTTTATGGAGCCTTCTCTCTCAGAACAAGTTCTACTCACATCACATTTTTTCTGCCTTACACTTACATTCTCCCTCTCCTACCCTTTGCAAAGCTGAGGGAAAAGGGATTTCAGGGGAGCCCATTGGGTCAAACACACTGGGAAAAAATTAATTAGTGAAAGAGTAATTAACAGAAGAAGGGAGGAGACAGAGCCTGGGACAGACTGCCAAATTAAGGTTCCTCAAAGAAAGTGATGGAGAGACAGTAATGTTCCCATGAAATATTCAAATGGTTTGGATGGACTAATGAATGAATCAGAAAAAGGGGCTGGGACCCAAGCAGACAGAGAGGATGGCTTCTGTTGTAAAGAGAGTAAGCTGTGAGGCCAGGAACGGTAGCTCACACCTGTAATCCCAGCACTTTGGGAGATGGAGTTGGGTGGATCATCTGAGATCGGGAGTTTGAGACCAGCATGACCAACAGGGAGAAAACCACTCTACTAAAAATACAAAAAAAATTAGCTGGGTGTGGTGGCAGTCGCCTGTAATCACAGCTACTTGGGAGGCTGAGGCAGGAGCATCACTTGAACCCAGGAGGTGAAGGTTGCAGTGAGCTGAGATGGTGCCATTGCACTCCAGCCTGGACAAGAGTGAAACTCGGTCTCAAAAAAAAAAAAAAAAAAAAAAAAAAAAGATAAAGATAAAAAAAGAGAGAGAGAGAGTAAGCTGTGATGGGCTTATGTGGAAGATGAGGCTAAAGTGGGGAATGCTGATGTGGGAAGGGAGTTTGAGAAACTCACAGACACTTATCTTAGCCTTCCAGAAGGCTTACAAAGCACCCACCCCTAGCAAGGGAGCCAATAAAACATTCACCTCTTGAGCCCCTCAGTTCAGTACTTGAGGTTTTTCTTACTAGTGTTCCAGCTGCCCTTGCCAGGAGGGGCCCAGGGCTACAGATATCAGGATGGAAAGAGGAGGCATCTGCATTAACATGTATCCTGTTTTGCTCTAAATAATGGTTTATATTCATCTTCTAGTTTGAACTCATATTCTCAGCCAGATGGTTAACAGAAGTTAGGGTGGAAGGAGTGGCAAATAAGGTAATAAAATGGCTTTAGATTTTAGACAAATTCAGCCGGGCACAGTGGCTCAGCATTTTGGGAGGCCGAGGTGGGCAGATAACTTGAGGTTGGGAGTTTGAGACCAGCTTGACCAACATGGAGAAACCCTGTCTCTACTAAAAATACAAAATTAGCTGGGATCACAGGCGTGGTGGCACATCGCACTGTTGCACTCCAACCTGGGCACAAAGCGCAACTCCGTCTCAAAAAATACATATATACTTTGTCTAAAAAATATATATATATATATTATTTTTAAGACAAATTCTCAATTCTCACAAATGAGACACTAACCACTTTCCTCCTTTACTCCCATACCCCTAAAGGGCTGGGAGATAAAGAACTTGGAGCCAGTAAAACAAAAAAAGTAGGAGAAATCTACCTGTGTCAACCTAGGTGTCTGTGGGCAGAGGCCATTTGGGAAAAAGTGTGTTCTGTATGGTGCTAAGTGCTTAAGAAAGCTGCACTAGGGAAAAAGAGGGAAGCACAGGGACTCCAAATGAGCAGTCACAAGTTTGCAGAAGAGCACGTCATTCCCATTTATTGTGGTTGTCTGGAGGGTGCAGGGGGTGTGGTGGTAACTTCCTTGCACATGTGCCTGTCTATATACTACATGTAATAAATAATATAACATACATATATATATATATATACCTAGAAGTATATATACACACACATATATCTTAATCTCACATAACCATAGAATCTTCCTACTGAAAAAAAAACAAAAAACATAAAGGTCAAGTATTCCTGTCTCCTGCTCATCAATAACTTCTCTGCCAGATGGCCGCAAGTCTTTGCATTAACACTTCCAGGGAGGTTTGGAAGTTGGGAACTAGAGGGCACTGTTCCTGTTGTCTTACTGTATTAATCTGCCTTCTTTCCATCCCCTAATCGAAGTTTTGCCCTCCAGTGGGCATTGTCTACTCCCTATTTTATAAGACCCCATTGTTGGCTACATCTTTATAGATAGTCGTACCACTACTTTAAAGAGCCAGTGACAGACAGCAAAAACAAATCAAAATAAAAACCCACATACACACTGGAAACAAGCACTCAGTACAATTTTGTAGAATGAATGAGTGAAACAATGGCACATATGAGAGTATGTTTTCTCACGGTGGAGCAAAAAGGTGATAGCACCACCTCGGGTCCCCCAACTCCCACCCTCTCCCCAATGTAGACAGGTGAAAGACCGGTGAGACAATCTTTCAGCTGGGAGCTGGGCTCTGGGTGGCCTGGGTTGCCATGGCACCGCCTTGGGCTCCACCCTCTCTTCCCCCCTACCGAGCACCCCCCGCAGCGGGGTTGTGGCAGCTAGTCACGTGCCCGCCGCGTAACCACACCTCTGCTCCTCAGAGCAATGTCAAGCGGTCACGTGTGATAGCAACAGATCACATGGCTGTATCGCCCCCTCCGCCCCTGTTACGCTCTTCGCTTTCCTCCCAGTCAAAGCGGCTCCTGGCCGCCCCTCGGCGCCTGGGTGGCGGTCACGTGCCCAGAACGTCCGGCGTTCGCCCCGCCCTCCCAGTTTCCGCGCGCCTCTTTGGCATCTGGTCACATGGTGAGGGTGGGGGTGAGGGGGCCTCTCTAGCCTGCGGCCTGTGTCTATGGTCGGGCCCTCTGCGTCCAGCTGCCCGGGACCGAGCTCGGGTGTATGGGGCCGCAGGAACCGGCTCCGGGGCCCCGATAACGGGCCGCCGCCGCAGCACCCCGGCCTGGTGTGAGGTAAGTTCAGCCCCTTCCCAGGAATAAGAACCAGTGCCCTCCCCCATCCCAGCTTTCCACGCGTGCGTTTCGCGAGCTGGTTATGAAAGGGTCGCTCAAGGGCGGGAAATGGGGCCTTTGTGGTCGTGGGAAGGTATAATTTTAGGGACTGAAGTGTAAGATCTTCGATGCAAGGCGTGTGTCATGTGTGATCTTTGTGCGGGGCGCGATTGTCCCAAAGGAAAAGGCATTTTTTATTGTAGGGCCTCACGTGGCTGCAGGGGTTGGTATTGAGTCATTGTGTTATCTCCGGCCCGGCCCAAGGAAGATTGGGAGCGGGGGATGGGATGCTGGTGTTGCTCTTTGTGCTTTTTCTTGGGAGTTCCTTTGTTGCTGCAGGCTCATACCATCCTAACTCTGTAAGGGACTTTTAGTGGTAGGAGTCTTTGTGATTGTAGGGTCTCCCTTGATCTGAGAATGGCTACCTCTCGATATGAGCCAGTGGCTGAAATTGGTGTCGGTGCCTACGGGACAGTGTACAAGGCCCGTGATCCCCACAGTGGCCACTTTGTGGCCCTCAAGAGTGTGAGAGTTCCCAATGGAGGAGCTGGAGGAGGCCTTCCCGTCAGCACAGTTCGTGAAGTGGCCTTACTGAGGCGACTGGAAGCTTTTGAGCATCCCAACGTTGTCCGGTGAGAAGGTGGTGGAGGGTTGGGAGTGGGGAGTAAAGGGAAAAGACAGCCTACAGGTGGGGTGTGGTGATCTGGAGAGAAGTGGGGACCCAGAGGAAATAATGAGAGGTCATGTGGGTTAAAGGGGATTGACAAGTGAGCATTTACTCTGGCCAGGCTGATGGATGTCTGTGCCACATCCCGAACTGACCGAGAGATCAAGGTAACCCTGGTGTTTGAGCATGTAGACCAAGATCTAAGGACGTATCTGGACAAGGCACCCCCACCAGGCTTGCCAGCCGAGACCATCAAGGTGAGTGGGGTTGGTAGGCATTGAGAGGTGAATTGGGACCTTTGTAGTAGAACCTCCTGGGATTTCAGGGATGGTGCCTAGTTTCCAGTGCATCTGTACCTCCCCCTTCTGAACTAGGATCTGATGCGCCAGTTTCTAAGAGGCCTAGATTTTCTTCATGCCAATTGCATCGTTCACCGAGATCTGAAGCCAGAGAACATTCTGGTGACAAGTGGTGGAACAGTCAAGCTGGCTGACTTTGGCCTGGCCAGAATCTACAGCTACCAGATGGCACTTACACCCGTGGTTGTCCCACTCTGGTACCGAGCTCCGGAAGTTCTTCTGCAGTCCACATATGCAACACCCATGGACATGTGGAGTGTTGGCTGTATCTTTGCTGAGATGTTTCGTGGAAAGCCTCTCTTCTGCAGAAACTCTGAAGCTGACCAGTTGGGTAAAATCTTTGACCTGATGGGGCTGCCTCCAGAGGATGACTGGCCTCAAGATGTATCTCTGCCCCGTGGAGCCTTTCACCCCAGAGGGCCCCGCCCAGTGCAGTCGGTGGTACCTGAGATGGAGGAGTTGGGAGCACATCTGCTGCTGGTACTGGAGATGGCTGTGGGCACAGGGGTGGGCACAGGGAGGGACTCGGGGAAGAAGCAGAGCAGTACACAGGGCCCTGGCCACTGTGGTTAATGAAACTTGGTTGGTAGATGGGCTGTAGTTTTTACTGCAGCTGCAAATAGCCACCCACAGAGAGGGATGTAAAAGAGAGCCCATCCTGGCCAGGCGCGGTGGCTCACACCTGTAATCCCAGCACTTGGGAGGCCAAGGTGGGCGGATCACCTGAGGTCAGGAGTTTGAGGCCAGCCTCGCCACAACGATGAAACCTCATCTCTACTAAAAATACAAAAATAATCCAGTCATGGTGGCACATGCCTGTTATCCCAGCTACTCGGGAAGCTGAGGCAGGAGAATCGCTTGAACTCAGGAGGCGGAGGTTGCAGTAGGCCAAGATCACACCATTGCACTCTAGCCTGGGCGACAGAGCAAGACTGTCTCAAAAAGAGACAGCCCATCCCAGGTATTGTCACCGGTGGGCAGAAGTCTCTTTCAGTTTTCTGACCTTTGCCTCTCCCCTCAGGAAATGCTGACTTTTAACCCACACAAGCGAATCTCTGCCTTCCGAGCTCTGCAGCACTCTTATCTACATAAGGATGAAGGTAATCCGGAGTGAGCAATGAAGTGGCTGCCATGGAAGGAAGAAAAGCTGCCGTTTCCCCTCTGGACACTGAGAGGGCAGTCTCTGCCTTTGTCTCTGAGGCTGTGGAGGCTCCACCTCCATCTTTCTACAGAGATTACTTTGCTGCCTTAATGACATTCCCCTCCTACCTCTCCTTCTGAGGCCTCTCCTTCTGCCCCCCTATTTCTCTACACTAAGGGGTATGTTCCCTCGTGTCCCTTTCCCTACCTTTATATTGGGGGTCTCTTTTTATACAGGAAAAACAAAACAAAGAAAAAATGGTCTTTTTTTCTTTTTTTTAATGTTTCTTCCTCTGTTTGGCTTGGCCATTGTGCGATTTGGAAAAACCACTTGGAAGAAGGGACTTTCCTGCAAAATCTTAAAGACTGGTTAACGTACAGGGCGTAGGCAGTCAGTGGAGCCCCTGGACTGACAAAGCTTAGAAAGAAACTGAAATTTCTTCTCTGAATATGGATTTTAGGCCAGGCGTGATGGCTCACACCTATAATCCCAGCACTTTGGGAGGGCAGCGTGGGTGAATCACCTGAGGTCAGGAGTTTAAAACCAGCCTGACTTAACATGGTGAAACCCTGTCTCTACTGAAAATACAAAATTAGCTGGGTGTGGTGGCACATGCCTGCAATCCCAGCTACTTGAGAGGCTGAGGCGGGAGGATTGCTTGAACCCGGGAGGCAGACGTTGCAGTGAGCCGAGATCACGCCATTGCACTTCACTCTGGGTGACAGCAAGACTCCGTATCAAAAAAAAGGATTTTTAAATGGCTTTTATATTCATTGAACTTTCTCAAACTGGGTCCTACTTATTACAGGCAAGAGTTCTTGGTGGTTTTCTCCTTGGCTCTGTCCCTGATTTACCCTTAGAGCCACACCAGGGTATGTTGAGGTGATCTAGCATATGGACGGAGGAGGAGGGGAAACAGCTAAGAATGACCCCAGTCCCATTCTATGCACTCCCAGAAGCTTCCCATATCCTCTTAGAGAGAGGGAGAAAGTTTTTCCTTTTATTCCTTATAGTCTGGCTCCCACTAAAATATGTCCAGGTATAAAGTCTTGCTATTCCATCAATTTTAGGGGATATGACAAGGGGCCTTGCCTTTTTCTCAAACCAAAAGGGTTACAGACCCTAGATTTTTCTCTAAGGGAGGAACAGAAAGAGCAGAAGAGAAGTCAGAAGGATCCAAAGTCTCATAGAAAGGCACTGGGGTTGGCTCTAGGATCCTTCTGATTCCGAAATCTCATTGCTAGCCAAACGCCAAGGATCTGTTGGAACAAAGGGGGAGAGATAAGCACCAGTCAATTCTCAGTCTCAAGTTAAAAAGGATGTACATGAGGGAACTGGAGAATGTTACCTCTGTAAAGCTAAAGAAGAGTCCAACACCCCCTAGGATTTTCAGGGCTTCATCTGAATGCTTAAGAAACTTTTCTCCACACATCTGGCATGTGGGGCTCTGGCTCTTGCAGATCTGAGGATAAAACGTGTGTGAAGAATGCAAAGTTGCTAATGTAAAGCTGCTAGTCACCAATACCTATGCTGAATGTCCCTAGAAACTTTACTGTTATCTGACTAGTGTCGTACAAACTAAAATCCCACTTGGCTAATTCCCCAGCCTCTATCTAACCCCTATCAACAGCCCCAATACAAGATGGCTTCTAGAAAGAGAAATAATGACATTCAAACTAAATTTGCCAACTTGGGCATTGTCCTTACCCAGTTTCCTACCTCCCCTGGCTGCCGTACCACCCCCAACACACTCACTGCAGTGCAGAAATCATAATCTTGTTGATACAGGGTTGTGAGGTTGAATAAGCCACAACAATCAAAACTTCTTTCCAGTTCATCCCGAGTCTTGTTGCTCATGACCCACCAAGAAGCATTGATGACATCTGTCTGGAGGATACGGGCAGAGGGAAATTAAATCTTCCTGCATCCTGATATAAGTTCAAGTCCAATTTCACTAGTCCAGCAAAGGAAGTCAACCAGAAGCATAACGGTGTGCCACAATTATAGACAGGATAAATATCTACCTTTTCAGTTTCTCTAGATCATCACGGAAAATTAGCCAGACATCCCAGAGGAAGCAAATAGCCCAGGAGGCTAGAGGCAGTGGACCTAAGGATGATCTTTGGGTAGTTGGGGCCAGACTAAGGAAGGAGTTAGAGGGTAAGAGGAAAATTTTAAAAAGCAAGTAAGTACTTTAAAGGGCATTGTCTTACCTGTTTGCTTCGGTTAATAGCCAGACATGAGCAAGAGATAACAAACTGGAAGATGAAGACCAAACCGAGAATGATCATGTACTGAGAGGAAAGGTTATGGAAAAAAGTCCTAGATTCTTTTATGTTCTATCTATAACTGCCTGGTCTCATCTAGTCATAGAACTTACACCACCAGGTCAAACTGAAAGCAATAGTCAGCTCTAGTTTTGTAGATTATGGGATGGCAAGGCAAGCAGATGTGTCCAAGATCCCTGAGGTCCCCTGCCCTTCTAACATCAGCCCTCCCAAGAGCCCAGTTGCCCCCATCAGGTCAGGATACAAAGAACAGCAGGACTTGGTGGTGGTTGACAGCACCCACCAATCCAGCCACTGCAATAAGGAGAAGGAACACTCCCACAGCCATGACTCCGCCGATGATGTGGATGCTGGACACCAGACCCAGGCCCTTGCCCCAAGCAGCCACTCCAATGAGCAACAAGCCCACTAGCTACAAAGAAAGAGCAGAACACATCTCAAGAATTCTAGCATGCAGCACAGCCCAAGGCCATTACAAGAAGACTTGGGGGAGAAAAAAGTAATAATGGAATGGTCCGTGAATGGGAGATGGGGGTGGTGCTACCCACACCAGGGACATCCCTGGGCACTCCCAAAGGTTAGAATGGCTGGGATGGGGGCGGTAGAAGGTGGCAGGGATCGTAGTGTGAATATAAAAACTGAACCCTTAGGATCATCCCATCATTTCTACTTTGGGAGAAACTGAGGTTGACAGGAAGGAGGGATGGAACATAAGCCCGCAGCTTTCAGTTCATTCTCCCACCCCCAGACAAACCCCCTCATCAACCGGAAGATCCCTCTCTCCCACGGAAGTCCCCAGGAATTCCCTCTTCGCCGGAAGTTCCTGAGAATCTTCCTGGAACCCCCAATACACCCCTCTCCCCACCGGAAGTACCCTAGAGATTCTCCCTACTGGGCCTTTCCGCCCTGAAGCTTCCCCCACCTCCAAAACCTCACCATGTAGACCACGTTGAGAGCACAAAGCGCATTCTTGGAGCAGGCAAAGCCGCCGCAAACCATCTCCCCAGTTCTGGGGACCCAAGTGGTCCCAAGGACTTGGGGGAGGGTATTGGGGACCGTCTTGCAGGACCCCGACAGCTTCTGTCTCTTTAAATCGAGGCCAGCCAAGCCCAATTCTCTGCGCCTGCACCGTCCCACCCCTACTTCTGGATTGGCGAAATGCGTGGCTAATCCTGGACGACCAAGGCCTGCATTGCCAATCAATCGGCATTACGTCACCGACCCGCCTCCTGTCCCCTCTTTTAGGTTTTTTATTGGGCGAAACTTAAAACTAGGGGCAGGGTTTCTGGAGATTCTCATCAGGACGACAGCCTCAACTCCAAAAGCTTGGGTTGAAAGCTGAGCTTTCTGTGGTCGGAGTTGGAGAGGGCTAATTCGAGGAAGGCGGCTGTGGAGGAACTTAGGTGAAGGGGAGGCGGCGGGAGGGGCGGGTAGGGAGCCGCTCCGAGAGCTGGGTAGAAAGGGCTCCGCCCGTGGAAGGAGGGCCCTTCCCCGCTCCTTTCCCCATGTCCTGCAGTGACCTCATGATGACGCCATTGTTGTGTTACTGCGTCACACTCGGGAACACCCAAAGGAGACACATATTGAGCTTATTTAGCCCGGCCACAGAGGCCGCAGGTTGGACACAGCAACATCCAGCAAACCCTCACACGTTTGTGTGTTTGCTAATACCCATGTCCTGTTCCATATTCCCTCCTAACGGTGTGTGAATATACCAGAAATGCAGTGTGGAAATCGCGGCCTCAGGCCAGAGCATGACTGTATATGGCATTGCCACAGGTGCACACACGGGTGTGCTCAGCAGTTTGAGGGTACATGCCTGATCTATAGGGTTTGCAAAAAACGACAGGCAAGCGATCCTCTGGGATGTAAATAAATATAAGGGAAAAGAGCCTCCACCTTTTCACTTGGGGGTGAGTTGATTAATAACTTTATTATTAAGTGCTTTGACAAACCCCTTTTCACATGGGTGGGAAAAGGCATAATCTTTCTCTCCCCAGGACAAAGAAACAGTAGGAACAAAAAAAAAACCCTCCAATCGACTCAACAGAATGATTTTTGCGTATACTTAGATTCTATGGTCTTATTGCCACAGTTAGATTGCCACTTGGATTGCCACTTCCTAGCTGTGTAACCTTTGGCGAGGCACGTAAACTGTCTGTGCCTGTTTCCTCATCTGTAAAATGGGGATAAGTAACACACCTACCTCTGGGCTGTGAGAATTAAATGAGTTAATATATGTAGAGTACTTAGAACAGTACCTGGCACATAGTAAACACTCACTGTTAATTATTACTTTTCAGGTAATTTTACAATTTCCTGTGCGAAATTCCAACATCAACTCCCTTATCCCCAACTACACAATATTTATGTAGTTATAGATACTTATCTTTCAGAAATTAATATCAAAAAGGATGGCCGGGCGCGGTGGCTCAAGCCTGTAATCCCAGCACTTTGGGAGGCCGAGGCGGGTGGATCACGAGGTCAAGAGATCGAGACCATCCTGGTCAACATGGTGAAACCTCGTCTCTACTAAAAAAAAAATACAAAAAATTAGCTGGGCATGGTGGTGCGTGCCTGTAACCCCAGCTACTCAGGAGGCTGAGGCAGGAGAATTGCCTGAACCCAGGAGGCGGAGGTTGCGGTGAGCCGAGATCACGCCATTGCACTCCAGCCTGGGTAACATGAATAAAACTCCGTCTGAAAAAAAAAAAAAAAAAAAAAAAAGATATGCAGGAAAAGAGATATTTGACAGGGCCAGAGAGATGTTTGGGTCTTGAAAATGAAGTAATTATTATTATTGTTATTATTATTTTGAGACAGAGTCTTGCTCTGCCACCCAGGCTGGAGTGCGGTGGCAGGATCTTGGCTCAGCGAAGCATCCACCTCCCCGGTTCAAGCAATTCTCCTGTCTGCCTCAGCCTCCCGAGTAGCTGGGCTTACAGGCACCCACCACCAAGCCCCGCTAATTTTTTTTTGTATTTTCAGTAGAGACAGGGTTTTGCCAGATTGGCCAGGCTGGTCACAAACTCCTCACCTCAGGTGATTTGCCCGCCGGGGCCTCCCAAAGTGCTCGGATTACAGGCGCCCAGTGCAAACAAAGTAATTAGGTCCAACTACCAGCTACCTCCCACCTCCCATTCCCTCACTCCCCACGCCCACCCCCTTCCTACCCCAACTCCCATTTCATTGTCTCCTACAATTCCTCATATACCTTGTTCTCTTTCAGGTCCTAAATCAAGGGCAGGACAGTGGTATTAGAAGGGGAACTGGCTGACAAGAATTTTGGTTGTGTGGTGTAGTGAAAGGGGCATCAAAATTGTAATCAATCTGGGCTTTATGTACTTGGTAAAAAAAAAATAAATAAAGTTTAAAAAATATCAGAAGACCTAAATCCATGTCTTTGTTTTACCTCTTAATGGTTTCTCTGAGCACTAGTTTCCTTTTATGCAGAATAGGAATAAGTAATCCTACCCCTCACGGCTGTCATGAGGATAATGTATTTGAAAGAATGTTGTAAACCATTAAGTGTTACAGACATGTCAATTAGACATGTTAATTATTATGAAAGCAATTGAACATGGAGCATGATAGTTTTTGTCTGGCTATAGGTTACTTTCCTCCTTCATAACTCATTTTCCCCATAATCGCTTGACCTATTTATTTATTTTTGAGATGGAATCTTGCTTGTCCTGTCGCCCAGGCTGGAGTGCAGTGGCCTGATCCTGGCTCACTGCCACCACCACTTCCTGGGTTCAAGTGATTCTCCTACCTCAGCCTCCCGAGTAGCAGAGACTACAGGTGCCTGCCACCATGCCTGGCTAATTTTTGTAGTTTTTCTTTCTTTCTTTTTTTTTTTTTTTTTTTAGTAGAGATGGAGTTTTGCCATGTTGCCCAGGCCGGTCTCAATCTCCTGACCTCAAGTGATCTGCCTGCCTCAGCCTCCCAAGGTGCTGGGATTACAGTCATGAGCCACCACACCTGGCCTTGCTTGGCCCTTTTAAACAGGAGGTGACCTCAGTGGGTAGCTGACTGGGGAAGAAGGGTTACATTGCAAGACATAAGGAATCAAGGCTAATTGGGATTTGTAGAGGGTGATGGGTACAAGTGTATACTAGAATTCAGGGCTGTGAGGGTAACAGACCAAGTATGTGTGAATTCCTGTGAGAGTCTGAAATCTGCAGGTCACCAAGAGTTTAGGATTGCACCTGGGACCTAGCTTGCCATATTTTCCCAGGATGAAACATCCATCTTAATTAGCCACCTCCCACAAGAGGCCCTGGGATGCTGTTAAGATCTCTCCATCTACCTGGCTGCAAAATCATAGTAGGGGCTGGCTGGCAGGGCTGATGGGCCAACACTAGGGGGGGTAGGAGGTGCAGGAGGTAGGGCTGTCCCAGGCTGTGGGTTTGAAACTCACCAGTCAGGAAGTGAGGTCGACAGACGGAAGGGCGGGCAGGGGCGGGGAGTTCTGGGCACAGCAGAAGGGGCCTTCTGAGGTTTGGGGGCTGCAGGGCCATGGGCCTCAACACCAGAGGTCCTTGTTAGCCTGGCAAGACCGGTCTGGGCAACATGCATGCCCAGAGGCAGTTGGTTGTAGCCGCAGTGAGAGCAGAAGTCAGACGACATGAGATGGCCAAGCAGGCTCTAAACCGCCTCAGGAAGCTGGCAGAGAGGGTGGACGACCCTGAACTTCAGGACAGCATCCAGGCCTCATTGGACTGTGTTCGAGGTGAGAGAAGGGTCAGCCCCCAGCTTGGGTGTATTGGGGACTAGCAGGGGGATAGAAGGGTTAGCTGTATCATATATCACTTCCCAGTCAGCCACTTCCTAGTCCCCAAGATGGAGCTAGACTCTGGGGAAGAATACATTTAGGGAGGATGGAAAAAGACATGGGTGGTTATCATTCTTTCTCTTTCCCTGCTCTGATCCTTCTCCCAGGAGATCAAAAATGCAGGTCCCTGTTGAGCTGACCTTCTTGGCAATGAAGAACTGTGTGAGCATGGGGAAGATAGGCTGTGACAGACTCATGGTAGACTTGGTCCCTGCCTGGGGAGTCCAGAGCAGGAAGCAGTCTGGGGCAGCAGGTTCTGGGACTGGATAATGAGTTCATTCCCAGGACCCACTAAGGATCAGTGACCTCTTGTTCTCCAGCTGCAGAGAGAAACACATGCACACACGCACACACACATACACACACGCACGCATTGAAGTACACCATGCAGAGAATCTCAGGCTCCCAAGTGAATGTTAACTCTCACACACCATGCTCTGCAGAGCCAAAGTGCAGAGACGTCTCCAGAACTCTTCTTGGTCCCCTTTCCTCCCTTTGCTCTTGTTCCTGTCTTCCCCCCACACACCTTCCGCTGTACCTCCTTAGTGCCATTAGAGCAAGTGATGACAACACAGGGAGGAAGTGCTGCCATGGCAACACCATCCGCCACATCCTCCTGCCCACCCCAGCCTTCAATCCTGTGGTGGAGGCCTGGCAGGAACAGCTCCTCTCCATCCACAAGGCCCTGCCACTGAGGAACTGGTGGAATTGGAGGTTATTTCCAGCTTGCTCTCATTTCATTCACCACTGATGCAGCAAAGAGCTAACAAAAGCAGCCTTCCTTGCTCATGAAAGGTATCTGGTGGAAGTGCTTCCTCCAACATATCATGATCTCTTCCAGCCTCTTCAGTCCTCTCCATTGTTAGCTGCCTTTCTGGGGTGGGGGTGGGGGTCAAGAGATCATTCTTTCCCCCCAGGACACCTCCTGCCAAACCTCTCTGTTTGTACACCAGAGCATAACTTGGGGAAGGAACGGTTTGCTTTGGATGCCTAGTGGGACCGGCTGATGATCCCCTTCCCATTGTTCTTCGGAGGCTAGTGCCCTCTCACCTCCTGTCCCACACTCTGCCAGGAACTACACCTGAAGCCTTCCCTGACAGCCTTAGTGTTTGGAAAGGCAGACCAAGTGGGAGTGGCCCATGGGGCCTCCTAGGGAGGAACTCTAAGCCCCACCCCTGCCAAAAATAATAATGATAATAATGATAAAGGAGAAAAGCAGTTTAGGCCAGGCAGCAAAGCTCTGCTTAGCTCTGGAGAAGGAGGGGGCGAGGAGGGGTGGAGGCTGAAATCCCTGAGAAGGCTCCACTCCTCCTGAGTGATTTGTTTTACTCCTCTCAGAGTGAGTATTCTGTCCCCATTGAACATAGAGGAAAACTGAGGCCATCAAAGGAGGGAAGTTTAAGCCAAAGCCAACAATTCTTCACCCTCTCCATCAAAAAAGACTACTTTTTTTTGATGGAGAGGTCTCCTGTCCTGGGGATGGTGTCATCCTGGTTCTGTAGGGAGTGGGAGAGAAGCTGCTGAACCCCAGGACAAAATATTGGAGGGACTGGGTACAGGCATCTGGGAGAACAAAGGGCTCCTGGCATCCTGCCTCAGCCCCCCCCCACCCTCAGCCCCCCACCAGGCCGAGCACGCAGCGGGCTCCTGCCTCCAAGAGCCGCCCACGGCAGCACTTATTATAGTCTAGGCTGCGTCAGGAGGGTGGGACGCCAAATCAGGGGACCGCTGTGACTCCCCAAGTCCCAGGAAGGGGTCTCCAAGACTGCAGGGAGACTTTCCTTCTCCCATCTTACCCCATCCCCAAGGGGTCTCAGCCTCTTTTCTACTTTGGCCTAACTACTTCAGGATTCTCATGTGGCTGGAGGATAGAAAGCCTTGAACTCCAAGACCCCTAGAGAAGTGGGGGACACTGAGCAGACGGTTTCCATTCATTCTGCTTGCCTCCTCTTTAACCTCCGAAAGAATCCCACTCAGCAAACCTCAGGAGACTGAAAGGGAGCCCTGAAGAGGCCGGCTCCCACTGCCTCAACTGAAGGGTCCCTGTATTTGGGGAGTGAAATCCCCAACTCATGGGTAACCAGGTGTGAGGGCAATGCCTCCACTAACTCAGCATCCCCGGTTGGTCCCCCACCCACCATACACACGGATCCCTCTCTGCTTCCGCAGGCTGTTTCTGAGGCACTCTTGGAGCTATGGTTGCTATGGAGACTGGATGCATTTTGGCATGGGGGGGCTATCAGTCCAAGACACATTCCTTCTCCCTCCTCCTAGAGCTAGAGCCTTTGACTTACCCTGTGGCCTGGACTCCTCGAGCACTCACATCTCTCCCCTCTCTCCTACCCTGCTAAGTTCCATGTTTGTCCGCATCCCCGGGGAACATTTTCCAAGTTCACTTTGGGACAGTCTAGCTCAAGTCTTGGCCCCGTCAAAGAATTAAGTGTGGGGGTGTGAGTGGGAAAGGGAGCTGGGTCATGAGAAAGGGAAGGCATCCAGGTATCTGGGGGAGACGAGATCCTGGGGGAAGAGATTTCAGGGGCCCCCTGCTTTCCCACTTCAGCTTCCCCGGAATTGGCAGTGACCCTGGGTTTGCTGTGTTCACCGCGGCCTGTCCACTCAATAGATCGATTTTCACCTTATCCCTAAATGCCACACCTCACAGTCGCGCTTCCTAACCTTGGTGTGCTAGAGGAGGGGGCTAGGTTGTCGGAGGAGGTGAGTCCAAGTCCCAGGAAATCCAGCCCAGGATTTGGGAGAGAAATCCAGTCCTGGATTTTGCACCGCCCTCGCAGACCTCGGTGCTGGTGGAGAGAAGGTGGGGGGGGGGAGATAGGGTGGGGGGGCCTGAGGGCCGCCTCCTCCTCAATGTGAGGGGAGCGCCCGGACACAGCGCGCATCCGGACCCAGCCGAGATCGGGCGAGGCCCCCGGACTCTTCGCCCAGATCTCACGCCCCTCCCCTCCCAGACCCCAGACCCTTGGGTTCCCATCCACCTCCTGTTCCCTCTTTCCTCCCCCGCCACCTCCTGTATCTTCATCCCCAGCATCCTCCCCGCGCCCCTGCGAATCCCTCGCACGGCCAGCCCCACTAGCTTCCCACCCTCCTCAAGACCCTCTCTCCGACCGCATCCGCGGCCTCTGTCCCTTGAGTCCCAGTTCCCCGCCCCTGCCTCCCCCGCACTGGTTCTTCTTTTCCCCTAGCCTCCGATTCCCTTTTCTGCCCCCTTTTCCTCTCTCTCCCCCATTTGCCCCCACTACTGTCCTCCCCGCCCTCCCCCACCCACCTCAGCGCCCCCACCCAGGCCGGGGTGGACGGTCCGGCGCGCCTCCCTGGAGCAGCACCAAGGTCCCGGGGCTCCAAGAGGGTGGGGGCGCAGGGCGGGGAGCATGGGGAGGGGGCGCCCCATGTGATGGGAGGGGGGCGCAAGCGGAGGCGGCGGAGGCGGCGGCGACAGCGGAGCCGGGCCGGGGGCTCAGTGGGGACCGGGGGCTGGGGGCAGCGAGCAGGGCGGCCCCATGGCCGGGCCCCCCTGAGGCAGTCCGGGGGAGTCCCCTCCCCTCCCCAGCTCGGGGGTCTCTGGGCCCCATGAGCCGGGGCGCGGGCGCGCTTCAGCGCCGGACAACGACCTACCTCATCTCGCTGACCCTGGTCAAGCTCGAGTCGGTGCCTCCGCCGCCGCCTTCTCCGTCTGCGGCCGCGATCTGCGCTGCCGGTGCCAGAGGCTCCGAGACTGGGGATCCTGGTAGCCCCCGAGGCGCGGACGAACCGGGCAAGAAGCGGCACGAACGTCTCTTCCACCGGCAGGATGCGCTGTGGATCAGCACGAGCAGCGCGGGCACCGGGGGCGCGGAGCCCCCAACCCTGTCCCCGGCTCCGGCCAGTCCGGCCCGCCCAGTCTCCCCCGCTCCAGGCCGCCGCCTCTCCCTCTGGGCCGCCCCTCCGGGACCCCCGCTCTCCGGGGGGCTGAGCCCCGACCCCAAGCCTGGGGGTGCCCCCACCTCCTCCCGGCGCCCCCTACTCAGCAGCCCGAGCTGGGGCGGTCCGGAGCCCGAAGGCCGGGCAGGCTGCAGCGTCCCTGGCTCATCCTCTCCTCACCCTGGCACCGGCAGCCGGAGGCTCAAGGTGGCGCCTCCTCCGCCGGCTCCCAAGCCTTGCAAGACCGTGACCACGAGCGGAGCCAAAGCCGGCGGGGGCAAGGGCGCGGGTAGCCGCCTGTCATGGCCCGAAAGCGAGGGCAAACCCAGGGTCAAGGGGTCAAAGAGCAGCGCCGGGACTGGAGCTTCTGTCTCTGCCGCCGCCACCGCGGTCGCCGCCGGGGGAGGGGGCGCTACAGCTGCGACCTCTGGTGGGGTCGGGGCTGGGGCCGGAGCCCGAGGGAAGCTGTCCCCTCGGAAAGGCAAGAGTAAGACCTTGGACAACAGTGACTTGCATCCGGGACCGCCTGCCGGCTCTCCTCCTCCGCTAGCCCTCCCACCAACTCCGACTCCAGCCGCTGCTGTCACTGCCGCTTCCACGCAGCCCTCTGGGCCTGCACCGCCAATCACTCTGGAGCCTCCAGCTCCCGGGCTGAAACGGGGCCGGGAGGGGGGTCGAGCATCCACTCGGGACCGCAAGATGCTCAAGTTTATCAGCGGCATCTTCACCAAGAGCACAGGAGGGCCTCCTGGCTCCGGGCCCCTTCCGGGACCCCCCAGCCTGTCTTCTGGCAGCGGGTCCAGGGAGCTGCTGGGAGCCGAGCTCCGCGCCTCCCCTAGTGAGTTGAGTCAGGGCTTGAGAACAGGGAGGGAAGGGTACCTGGAATGCTCAGCTTGGGGTGGAGGAGCGAGGTGTAGGAAACTAGAGAAGCTTTTCTCTGAGGTGGGCGGATGAACCAAGCTCACTCCTCTGCCAAGGACTGGGGCAAAGAATAAGAGTCCTGAAGCGGGGTGAGTAGCTACACTGTGCGACGTGAGAAATGACTTGATTTCAGAGGGACTCAGAACCTCAGGTTCTGGGAAAATAATGCCCTTGGTCAGAGTGACTAGAAAATTGCTCCCAGAGAGGCCCCAGTCCAGCCTCAGCTGGACTCTGGGAGCATGGAAACTGGGCTTTGCCGCGTTCAAAGGGACGTTGAAGGTGAAGAGGATGAGGAAGCCTCAGTTTCCCCCAAGAACTTGGGACAGGTGGCATGACAGTGACCTTGCAGGCAGTTTCTCGCCAGGGACCAGTCGTCCCCTGGGCTGAGAGCAGACTAGTGATGTTTTCCATGCAGTGAAGGCGGATTGGGCGGTACGCGAGTGCGCGGGGGTTGGAACGTGCAGAATATTTAAATGTGAAGTGAGAGGGGGCGGATAGGAAGCCTCACTTCCCCCACTGCGCACCCCGGCCCCAGAGCCGCGTTGAAACCCACCCGGGCCTGACCCTGGAGTGAGTCAGGGGGTGGAACTGCTGCAAAGGCAATCCGTACCCCGGGAGACTTGGGAGGTGGTACGGGGAAGGTAGTCTTTTTTTCCGTGGGCAGGGTGTCTATTATTTTTTCTTCCTACTGGAGGAGATAGGCAGGAGACTCTTGGTTCGGCTCACACTCCTGGGAGAGGAGGCGGGTCCAGGAGCGGAGGCGGTCCCCGGGGTTTGGCTCTGGAGCGGGTGGGAGCAGATGGCTCCGGATCCCAGAGTTCCCGCCGCAGCTGCGGCGCCCCGGGAACGTCCGGCCGATGTCAGGCACGGGGGCTGGACTGGGCGGGCGGAAGGAGCATCCTTTCCCCCAGGCCTGTGGCTTCTCACGGCCAGGCGATGGAGCCCTACCCCACAGTTGTTTTGGAGGGCGCTTGTGGGGAGGGTGCGGGAGATGGAGGAGTAGGAAAATCCTAGCTCTTTCCCTTAGGCTGTGGGGAGCGGTCCAGGGGCCACCGTGCCTTTGACCTTGAAGAAGGGGAGGGAAAGCCCTCACCTCACTTTCTCTCCCGTGGAATGGAGACTGGGGAAGACACGCTCTCTTCTATGTTTCTGCACTTCCTCCCAGGGGCTGCTCTGGGAACCTGTAGGTCAGGGAGGAGCTCCTCGTCTATTCTTTTTCCAGAGGGAAGAACCTGTCACTGTCAGAGCCCTGGTCTCTCTGTCTGGGGCCAGGACCCGCGTTTGGGGATGTGCTTTAAGGGAGACGCCAACGGAAGTATTTTTGTCTTGCTAGCTACGTTGCTAAGCAACCACTGAGCGGCAGCAACAGCTGGGGGAGAGCGGCTGGGATGGGAGGCCTGGGGACCACTCTCAGACCTGTCTGTTCCACACACCTCTTCAGCGCAGGCAGGGTTCGGGGGGTTTGGAAAGCTGCAGAGGGAGGAAGGGTGGCTCAGTGTTGGGGGTCCTCCTGAGTCAGGAGCTTCCCTCTTACTGCCCTTCTCCCATTACAGAGGCCGTGGTCAATAGCCAGGAATGGACTTTGAGCCGCTCCATTCCTGAACTGCGTCTGGTAGGTAACCCTGTGCCCTTGCCTGTAGGGAAGGCTGAACCCGTTGCACTCTGGTCTCTCTCCCTTCACCTCTCCTTTTCTTTCTCTCTCTTTGAGAATAAGGAATTGTTTTCCAGTTCTCCTGAGAGTCTACCTCATAGCACCAACCTGGGGCTTGCTACTTCCTTCTCACAAGTTTTTCCTCTCTAGTCTTTACGTGGCCATCCCCTTTTCCCTATTTGTTCGTGGTCCTCCTCCAGGCTTCTCACTTCTGGCATCTGCCCTTTGGCCTTCGTGTTCTATTGCCTAAAATTGGGTAAAGTTTTCCAACTAGAGCTGGGACATGCTACACACACACACACACACACACACACACACACACACACACACACGTCTAGTATGTTTTCTAAACAACCCAACACACAAAAAAGCTGGTACTGAATTGCTGACATTCTTCAGCTTGAGCTCCACTTTGAGCTTGGGATCATTTCTGACCACTCATGCCCTGATCTGAGCAGCCAACTGCTCTGATCCTCCCAGCTGCTCTGATCCTCCCAGCTGCTCCGATCCTCCCAGCTGCTCTCTCTGGAATGACTGTCATCCAGGCCCTGTAGGGTCCCGCTTGAATGATTTATCTCTCTGGGTTTTCTGGAGTGTCCAGACCCAAGCATCCTGCCTTCTCTAATATCCCACAATTTCTGCTCCACAACCTTGCCCTCAGGGTGTGCTGGGCGACGCCAGGAGTGGGAAGTCATCGCTCATCCACCGATTCCTGACCGGTTCATACCAGGTGCTGGAGAAGACAGAGAGTGAGTTATCAAGAGCCATAGTAAGCTAATGATTGGGGTCAGGGATCCAGGAGTGAAATCAATGATTAGGCAGGTATGGAGACCAGAGGGGAAGAATGAGGCCATAACAGCAAAAGCACTAGGAGCATGGGGAGGTTTGTGGACCTGTCACCTGTGACCTATGAACCCTTTCACCTCTGACCTATGACCCCTTCCAACTCTTCTGGACAGGCGAGCAGTACAAGAAAGAGATGTTGGTGGATGGGCAGACACATCTGGTGCTAATCCGAGAGGAAGCTGGGGCACCTGATGCCAAGGTGAGGGTGGAGGTGGTGGGGGACAGGCTGGCTGGGGTCAGCAATGGCTAAGGGAGAGGGCTCTGGTTTCCCAGGTCTCCATCAGGATTGGGTCCAGAGAAGCAGACCTGTCTGACTTTTCATTTGCTCCCTCACTCCCCGCAAGTTCTCAGGCTGGGCAGATGCTGTGATCTTCGTCTTCAGCCTGGAGGATGAGAACAGTTTCCAGGCTGTGAGCCGTCTCCATGGGCAGCTGAGTTCCCTTCGAGGGGAGGGACGAGGAGGCCTGGCCTTGGCACTGGTGGGGACACAAGGTAAGGAGGGGTCAGGAAAGCACTGCTTTCAAGGGAGGCCCAGAAGAGGCTACTGGGATATTACCCAATGTGGGTGAGAACTTAGTGAGGTGTGGATATGACACCTGGATTACAGAATCCTCTGGAGGGAGCCTGGTCTCCAAATAAGGGAGAAACCAAACAATAATTTCCTATGGTCTGATCAGAGAAAAGGGGACCTCCAGAGAGGAAAGGACGGCTATGGTGGCCATCTCCTTGCTTCTCCTGAAATGTCACCTACCTTATGTTCTCACACTGCCATTTCCCGGTGCCACCACCATAGGACACAGAAAATCTCAAGTCCTACTGTAAATAGGAAACCTTTTCCATCGTCCCTTTGCTAGAGCTGGGTCAGGATGACACCTTTTAAAGGAACTTACCCAAAAACACAAAGGAAATGATGATGAAACAAGAATGCATCTCAGAGAAGTGACTCAGAGACCCCCAGACTGCCAGGGCCAGGAAATGCTTTTCCAGCACTCCCCTGTGTCAAGCTGGTGGGACTTGCTCTGGACGCTGGTTCTGCTGGCGCCTGCCTCCACCTGTTGCTTGCCTCCTGGTTTTTTGCTGCAGAGTGGGCAGTCTAGTCATGACCCATGGACACCCAACCTTTTCCTAGTTCACAAGCCAGTGTCCTCCCACTAGTTCAGGGTTTGATGGATTTGCAGGGCAGGGTAATTATCACTTGCACCTGGGTGGGAAGCACCACTCAGCAGCTCTGGAGTATTCTTTGAGGATATACACACACAGAGATCACCCAGCCTATTCATTCATGACTAGGTGTGTGAACTGTGCCCAGTGCTCAGAAAGGGCTTATATATTCCCATCCTACCTGGTCACAGAAGAGATGATCTTTCACACCCCTTCCCCAGTGTGCCTAGCCTGAGGGCCCAGCACAAGGATAAGGGAACAGTGAAAAGTGGGGGAGGGGTTCCGTCTTCAATTCTGCCCCTTTCTTTTCCCCTCAGACAGGATCAGTGCCTCCTCCCCTCGGGTGGTGGGAGATGCTCGTGCCAGAGCTCTGTGTGCGGACATGAAACGCTGCAGCTACTATGAGACTTGTGCCACCTATGGGCTCAATGTGGATCGGGTCTTCCAGGAGGGTGAGTGTGGTGATCTCCAGCATATGTGGGAAGCCAGGAGCAAGGGGCCTGGAATATTCTTGGAGGTCAGGCATCCAAGCCTCTCTCTGTGATTGATAGGAAATTAGCCTCTGTGGGAGGGAGGAGAGATCAGGGAGGCCAGAGGTTTGCTTAACAGTCATAAGGTCTTTGTGGGCTGGAGGAGCTGACAAGGCCACAGGTGGCACGGAGGGCACAGTGACAAGGAAGTTGGGGCCTGTGTTGCCTACTGGGGATTTCTCAAAGCTGGGCATGGAAGGGTGCTCTTGGGTATCTGGCCTGTTCACATCTCCTTCCCCCAACTCTCCTCAGTGGCCCAGAAGGTAGTGACCTTGCGCAAACAGCAACAGCTTCTGGCTGCCTGCAAGTCCCTCCCCAGCTCCCCAAGCCACTCAGCTGCATCCACTCCAGTAGCTGGCCAGGTGAGTTGGGGTTTCAGAGTCTGCAGAGGGACTGGTAAGTTGCAGAGGGGCTGGGGATCCTAGGACAGGTACAGAGTAAACAAGGAGGTTTGGGGAGTGGGGAAACAGATGGAAATGGCAGTGAAACTACTGGCAAAAAGTGCATTGGACTGGAAATCAACCAAATTTGAGACGCCATCTGCAGTGTCCTTAAGCAACTCACCTAACCTCCCAAGGTTATCAGGAAGATTGTATGACATAATACCTGCGGATCAACCTTCACAAAATTTAAGGCACTGTCAGTGTTAGTGAGGATTTTAAAAATTATAAATGACAATATAAATAAATGGTGAGGTGATCAAGGAATGTCTCAAATATCCCATAACTAGATGTGAGTGTAGCTTGGTGGGGTGGGGTAGGGGCATCTCAGCTCTGCTGACTCTTCCATATGCGTCCAGGCTAGTAACGGGGGTCACACGAGCGACTACTCTTCTTCCCTCCCGTCCTCACCGAATGTTGGTCACCGGGAGCTCCGAGCCGAGGCAGCTGCAGTGGCTGGATTGAGCACCCCAGGGTCCCTGCACCGGGCAGCCAAACGCAGGACCAGCCTTTTTGCGGTATTGGACATGGATATGCTGACCCCCATCCTCCTGTCCCCCGTGACATACCCATCTTCCCTAGTCCCTAGACTTCTCTGTTGGGTCCTTCTTCATCTGATCCCTGTCCTCCCATCAGCACATCCTCAAATTGATTCCAATAACCATTCCAGAATCGCCGGGGTAGTGACTCGGAGAAACGGAGCTTGGATAGTCGGGGCGAGACAACAGGGAGTGGGCGAGCCATCCCCATCAAGCAGGTGCGTGGTCCAGGGGCTGGGACAGGCTAAGGGCAGCTGGTCTTAGTTGGTTTTTTTCCCACATGTGTCTTTCTGCACTCCAGAGCTTCCTACTAAAACGAAGTGGCAATTCCTTGAACAAAGAATGGAAGAAGAAATATGTGACCCTGTCTAGTAATGGCTTCCTACTCTACCACCCCAGCATTAACGTGAGTGGCAGAGACTGCGCCACACTGGCCAGTTTTGGATTTCCCTCAAGCTCTACCTGTCTGTGCCTCTGACAAAGCACTAACCTCATTTCTAGGAAGTACTAGTCCTGTTCACTTAAGTTTAGCAGGCATGTGTTAAGAGCTCACCATGTGCCCATGGCAGGAATGTAAAAGTAAATACATTGCCCCAGGAACTTGCAGTTCCTGGGTGAGCACTCAGGAGGGGAATGCTCTCTGGAGGAGACACTGATGGGCCTAGTCTGATGGCCCATCCCCTAGAAGCTCATCCCAACCCATTTGCCTCCCAAGGCCACCTCCCCAGTCCCTCTCTATTCAGTTCTATTGACTGCTTCCCAATCTTCCCTACACTCTCGGCCCTGTACCCCCCCAGGATTACATCCATAGTACCCACGGCAAGGAGATGGACTTGCTGCGAACAACAGTCAAAGTCCCAGGCAAGCGGCCCCCGAGGGCCATCTCTGCCTTTGGCCCCTCAGCCAGCATCAATGGGCTGGTCAAGGACATGAGCACTGTCCAGATGGGTGAAGGCCCTGGTGAGTGGGGCTCATGACATAGGAGCAGGAGAGGGGACAGGGCTGGGGGAAAGGAGGGGTAGGACGGAAGTGGGGGCTGGCACTGGGCAAATGGGAAACTTGGTGATAAAGAGGGACCGTGTAAGGAATGGGGCCGGAAGACAGGCTCACTGACGTTTCATCTTCTTCTGACAGAAGCCACTACTCCCACGCCAAGCCCCAGCCCCAGCCCCAGTTCCCTGCAACCACCACCAGACCAGACATCCAAGCACCTGCTGAAGCCAGACCGGAATTTGGCCCGAGCCCTCAGCACGGGTCAGTGGGGATGACCTTCCATCCGCTGTCTTCCAGACCCAAATAGGTTGGGGTGGGAAATTAATTTGGGGTGAAGACTTGGAGGCTGGAATATATGCATGAGTGAGCACATGGCGCTCCACACATGAACACCAAGCTCAGTCGTACCATGTCTACCACAATGGTTAAGACAAGTGGCCTCTAACTGCCTGAGCTTGAATCCTGGCTTGCCACATGGGCAAGTTACTTGACCTCTCCATGACTCAGTTTCCTCTTCTGTAAAAATGGAGATAATAGTTTCTACCTCAGAGAGTTGCTTTGAGGTTTAAACAAACTGAGAACATTGTCTAGTACATAGTCAGCCATGTTTGACATGTTTGAAAAATATATATGTATATAGCATGTAAATAACATTGTAAACAAATGGTCCTCACAACAGCCTTGTCAGGTCAAGATTATTATCCCCATTTCGGAGATAAAGAAACTGAGGCTCAGAAGATTAAGTGCTTTGCTCAAGGTCTCAAGGCCAATAAGTAGATCTGAGTCCAGGTCTGACTCCAAACCTCTCATCTGCCTGCCTCCCCAGGAATGATCAAGGGGGAACTCCTGGAGAGGGACAGTTGAGGAGGAGTGCCCTCCAATGCCAAAGCAAGTTCAGGGAAGGAGACAGGCTATTGAGAAATCAGGAAATCTGTGGAGGGGGCAACTGAGGCAGCTGTGTCTTCCTCCCTAAGATTGTACCCCATCTGGAGACCTGAGCCCCCTGAGTCGGGAACCCCCTCCTTCTCCCATGGTGAAGAAGCAAAGGAGGAAAAAATTGACAACACCATCCAAGACTGAAGGCTCGGCTGGGCAGGCTGAAGGTGAGGCTCTGGCAGGCTCTTCCACTCCCACCCAGAACCCTCATCCCCAACATCAGCTCCCTGACCTAACTCCTGCAGCAGGAGAAGTGTCTGAGCTGAGTGCTTGACTACCATTACCACTGCACATAACTTAGTGAAAGAGTGGATGACATCCCCCAGCCCCTGTCCTTCTTTCCTTGTTGCCCAGCCAATTCCTTTTTCCCCCGCCCCTGTTCTCAATGACACCCATGTCTGTGGTTCCTGCTCCTCTCCCTAAGGACCTTCTAGTTCCTATTCCTTCCCTCAACTCCACTTACCACCCCAGCCCTGGCACCCAGAAGCCCCCCAATCCCCAGTTGACTCGCCCCCTGATCTTTGTGTCTCCCACTGACTCCCCAGATCCTGGATTCTGTAGCCACCCAGCCCCCTCTCTGGAGAACTTTGTATTGCCAAGTGCTCCCCAACAGCCCTTGACCATAGTGATCCCCATTCTTGACCCTCAGTGATTCCCCCCACCACCACCAGCCCCAGGGTCCTCTCATCTCAGCCCTGTGCCCCAGCTTCTGTCCCCTTCCCCCATGTTCACTCAAATCCTGACCCCCCCTTCTCCTCCCAGAGGACCACCTCCTCGCTGGTCCTGATAACCCGTCCCCACCGCCCCTGCTCTCTGCCGGGTGCTCAGACCCAGGTTCCAGATCTGCCTACTCTCATGGCTCTTGGCTTCCGCTCTACTCTGCCCCTGGGCCACTGACTTTAGTTCTGCTTTCTCTCCCCATCTGTCTGTCCTGCTTTGTCTCTGGCACCCTGTCACTATCTCTCTCCATCTCTCCATCTACCTTTCTTTTTCTCCTTCTTTCTTGGTCTCTCTCTCTCTGTTTTGCTCTCCATTCTATCTCTATCTCCTTCGCTTCGGGAAACCAGCCAAGCGCAAAATGTGGAAACTAAAATCCTTTGGTAGTTTAAGAAATATTTATAAAGCAGGTAACAAGTGGGGAGCCGGGAGGGGTGCTCAGCTGGGATGCAGAAGGGTGGGGGTGCCACCACCTTCCCCTGCATGTGCTCGGGCTTCCTGCTGCCCCCACCCTTTGCTTCCCCTACCCCCACTGCCCCACTCCCAGGGGCTCGGGATGGACATCAGGGAGGACGGGCTTGGGGAAGGCAACCCCGGCTTGAACTCTGTCCCTTAATGACCCCATCCCATCCCCCAACCAGAGGAAAACTTTGAGTTCCTGATCGTGTCCAGCACGGGTCAGACGTGGCACTTTGAGGCAGCCAGTTTTGAGGAGCGGGATGCCTGGGTCCAGGCCATCGAGAGTCAGATCCTAGCCAGTCTGCAATGCTGTGAAAGCAGCAAGGTCAAGGTAAGAGTTTGAGGTAGGGTGGAGGACTGGCCTTAGGAGCTGACCCTGGTGCTGGCAGCCATTGGCAGCGACTCGGCCAGAGTTGTGTGGGAGGAGGGCAGAGGCGTCTGAGGAGAAGGGGGAGGGACTTGGAGGCAGAGACCCTGCCAACCCCAACACTCTCTGCAGCTGCGAACCGACAGCCAAAGCGAAGCCGTGGCCATCCAGGCGATCCGGAATGCCAAGGGGAATTCAATCTGCGTGGACTGCGGGGCCCCCAGTGAGTGCCAGGAGGCATCGGAGGGGCTAGGGAATGTGGTTCACTGGAGGTGGTGAATGCTGGGGTGCCCGTGCTGCCCGGCTGGGAGCCGACCTCTACGCTCCGTCCGCAGACCCCACATGGGCCAGCTTGAACCTGGGCGCGCTCATCTGCATCGAGTGTTCTGGCATCCACCGCAACCTGGGCACACACCTGTCCCGCGTCCGCTCGCTGGACTTGGACGACTGGCCGCGGGAGCTGACCCTGGTGCTGACGGCTATTGGCAACGACATGGCCAACCGCGTGTGGGAGAGCGACACGCGGGGCCGTGCCAAGCCCACGCGGGACTCTTCGCGGTAAGCGTGAGGGTACAGAGCCAGGGGAGGATTGCTGAGGGTGTGCGAGCCTGAGAGGGTCCCCTGGGTAAGGGTAGAGGTTCTGGCTGGGGGGGTCTCTAGAGCCTTTCCCGTTGATCCTTGGTCTTGCAGGGAGGAGCGCGAGTCGTGGATTCGCGCCAAGTACGAGCAGCTGCTGTTCCTGGCGCCGCTGAGCACCACGGAGGAGCCGCTGGGCTGCCAGCTGTGGGCCGCCGTGCAGGCCCAGGACGTGGCTACTGTTCTCCTGCTTCTGGCCCATGCGCGGCACGGGCCGCTCGACACCAGCGTAGAGGACCCGCAGCTGCGCTCCCCACTCCACCTGGCGGCCGAGCTCGCCCACGTCGTCATCACGCAACTGCTGCTGTGGGTACGTGAGCTGCGGGGAGGGAAGGGGATATTTGAGGCTTCATCTCGGAAAACGCCTGGCGCGGGAAAGCCCGATCTTCCCACAGGGACCCCATTACTGGGCTTGGCCATCTTGGGGAGGCGGCGCGCGGGTGTGGGCGCCCTGGGGACGCGCGGTCATGCGGCCGTTTCCGCCCTCTAGTACGGCGCGGACGTGGCGGCCCGTGACGCCCAGGGCCGCACGGCGCTGTTCTACGCCCGCCAGGCTGGAAGCCAGCTGTGCGCCGACATCCTTCTCCAGCACGGCTGCCCAGGTGAGGGCGGCAGCGCGGCCACCACGCCCAGCGCGGCCACCACGCCCAGCATCACCGCCACGCCCAGCCCCCGCCGCCGGAGTAGCGCCGCCAGCGTGGGCCGCGCCGACGCCCCGGTTGCGCTGGTATAGTTGCCCAGCGGGAGAGACACCCCCACCCCCACGCGGGCCGGGCACGACCACACCGGGCGGACCGCTGGACAGAGGCACCCACTCACCTCTCCAATTCGCACCCCGCCCCACGGGAGCACTTCCTACCCCCACGAGGGCACAGCCCCCACGCCTCCCAGAAGACACAAACTCACCTCCCTCTCCCCAACGAGGCATGGAGACCCCCGCTCAACACGCCCCCTCTCCACTGTTTCCACACTTGGATTGCTCTGGGTCTACCCGCTCGGGGTTCGCGGAAGGGGACGCCCCCCGCAGGCCGCAGTACGGGCTCTTGGGCTCTCGGACATAGCCGCTTGTGCCCCCTAGGGGCGGGAAGAAGACCCGGTCATGCCGGAGCTCAACGATCCCAGGGCGGGAGCACATACCCAGGCTGGCTCCTGGGGCGACTCCACGCCAGAGGGAGGGGTTAGTACGTGGGAGGGCTAGCCCTGGGACTTGGGGCCAATACGGAGACCTCACCCCTACCGTGCTGATCTCACTGCCCAGTGAGGGGAGCTAGAGCAGCGAGGGGCAGGACCCCTGCTGCCCATGGGGGTGGGGGGTTCCCAACCCTTTCTGTGAAAGGGACCGTGAGTAGTGGAAACCAGGACGTCCCCCGACACCTACCCATGGTTGGAAGATAGAGAGTCCTGGAGGAGCCAAAAGCCTGGGTTCCTCCCACTGCTATCTTGGGAGGGAGAAGGGATGGAGCAGGAGCGGGCTAAGGGGGCTGGCGGGGCCTTGTAATTTATTGCTTTGTTCCCCAACATGGGGGTGGGGGCGGGCAGGGGCGTGGGGAGGGCGTTTTGGGGTAGGGGAAGCCCAGGGTGGGCAGGGGGTGGGGTGGGGTGGGGGTGCTCTCGGGTTGTGAGTGTCTGTGACCGTGACTGCGTACCTGTGACTGTGCAGCGCCCGTGGTGATCTGGGGTAGGGGCACCCCTACAGTGGGACCCCTCCCCCATTATTCTTTCTGTCCAGCCCCTCCCTCCCACTGGAGCAGCTCCAGAGCCATTCCTCACCCCTGTGACCTGTTGTAGCCAGGGCTAAGAGGATTCGAGGTGGCTGGGAGGGTTTCCAGGCCCCCTGCCCCATCCCCACAAAGTGGGTGGTAGGACAGACTTACCTGGCCCAGCCCTGCCTCCCTCAGCCAACCCAGCCCTTGGGCTGTCTGTGTCAGTGGTTTCCGGTCTTTTTTTTTTTTTTTTTTTTTTTTTCTGGCTAAAATATTTTGCAAAGGACCAGGTAATTGGGGAGGGGAGATAGGTGGGGGCGAGGGGGGAATGCCCTCCCCATCTCCTTGGAGGCAGTGGTGTGAATCTTCTGCAACAGCAATTAAAGAGGAAGTGATTTTGTCTAGGGGGTGAGCTGCTGGTCTGTTCTTGAAGAGGCAGGTCAGGGCATGGCCTTGGTCAAGGTGGGGAACCAGGGTGGGACAGGGACAGGCAGAGGTGCCTCCCACTGGGGCTGGTGGCAGGGCAGTACCCATGGGCTTGGAGGTGGTTCCATCATGTACAACATTTCTGGGTTCATGTAGTTGAGGACATGGGCAGGTTGGAGTCAGTGGGGATCCTTGCAGCAGAGAAGTCGCTGACTCTTAAGATGATACCAGTCCTGGGAGAGTTAGGGTATGGTACTTAGTGGAGAGGACAGGCCCTGTGCAGAGAGAAGATGGGACAGCTTTGGTTAAGAGTAGGAACTTTGAAGACATCTGATTTTGAAACCTGGCCCTCCACTTCACAGCTAGGTGACCTTGGTGACATCTGTTTATTTGTATTCCAAACACTATCTGTTCACAGGGCATCTGGAAGGCGCTCCAGCTCTGAGGAGGGCTGCCCCAGCCAGCGTGCTCACCGTGAGCACTAGATATCAGAGTAGAACATAGAGTAGGGGTTCCTCTCCTGGCCCCGTCAGGGGGTGCTCCAGAGGGAAGGGGTGGGAGACCTCCTGGGAAAGATTTCCTAGCTGGCTGCAGAGGTCCCTGATGCCCACAAACTCAGTGTCAGCTGATGCAGGCATTTATCCACTTCTGTGCTATCAAAGGGACCACCAAAGCCACAGTGGCCTGAGACCAGCACTTCCTCCATGAGCTGCAGTGCCGCTAGGCTCAGCACATACCCAGTCCTACCATTTCTTGAGCGCAGCTGAAAGTGTTTACTCAGGTAGAGGGGCTGGACAGGGTAGGGTTGGGTCAGCAGCCAGTGCAGGTTGGGCACAGCCACGTGTTGTCATCTGCCTTGAGGAGTCAGTTGGTAGCACTAGCATCTTTGGGTAGAATTGCTTCTGACCCTTGGTGCCCACCAGTCCCAAGATGTTCAGCTGCAAGTGTACCACTGAACTGAGGTCACAGCACCAGACCTGAATCCCATTTACATGGAGCCTGCAATTCTGCAGGGTCCTAGGCTATGACCACTCAGCACAGCGGCATGACCCAGGAAAGGTGGATTCAGCAGTGCAGGTGCAGTGACAAGTACAGAGGCAGGTGTGCAGTCTGGGCAAAGCGAGAAGAGGGGAAAGTAGCAAAGAAGATTGGACTGAGAACCTGGCCATTTTCCCTCCACCTACAAGACCCTGGACACTCTTACTTCAGCTCCACTCCTTCCTCATGGCCAAAGTTTGCTCCCTTCCTCAGAAGTTTGGGAGTGTGAGAGAATATGGGGAGGAAATAATGACCCTGGAGAAAATGAAATTGCCTGCAAAGGAAATCACAGCCAGTGGGGAGTTCCTTTAATTTCCAGCCAATGAAAAATGGTCAAGGTGTCAGCAAACCTCATAGCAAATCCCAACACCAAGTAATCCACTTGCTTCTTTTCTTACTGGGGAGTATCTTTGGTCTTGTGGGGGAGATGTAAAGGGCAATAGTGGATGGAATCACAAAATATCTAGCTCTCTAGGTTATGACAAAATAAGAGTCCAGAAGGGGACTTCCTGGGTGGGTGGAGAGCTGCTGCCCCTTTGTACCCGTGCCCCCTTAACAGCTCGCCCTGGGCTGCCTTGCCTGGATGCCCTGCCATGTAGGATGCCCTGTTGCCGTCTGCCAGCCCTCCCTGCAGCCCTGCTGGCTGCCATCTGCCACACCCCTCTCCCCTCCTTTTGTTTGTCTTAGCACAGCTGGGGCATACTGACCTTCACCATGGGAGTGCTGCCAAAAGCCAAAGGAAAGGAAAAAGGAATTTTGATTCAAAGTACAAAATGATTAATAGAGTGAGATTTCCAGAGCTCTGCTTTCTGGCAATGCTGAGACTCCATCCCCAGCAAATCCAAGTTTAGCCCTCCTGCCCCAGTCCCTTCCCATTCTGAGCTTCTGATCAGCTTTGGGGATTCCTTCTGAGACTCTTGCCTCCAAGTAACCCAGTCTCTTCAGAACTCAGCAGATGGCTTATAATTATAGAAAGTTAGTGAGCACTTACTTTGGGCCAGGTTCTGTGCTAAGAGCATGACATATACTATCTCATTCAATCCTTACAACTACCTTAAAAATCCAGTACTGTTGTCCACAATTTACCAATGAGGAAACAGCATTTAGAAAGTTAAGTGACTTGTTCAAGGCCCCACACTGGTGAGATGAGGGGTGATGTCTGGGCACAGCATTGACTGCAGCTGTCCTTAAGGCAGTGTCTAGGCTCTTGGCCAGCTGGAGCATCCCTCCTGCAGGGGGCGCAGATGGACCAAGGGAAGCAGGGTTTTGTAAGTTTATTTACACATCAAAACAAAACGACGTAAGCATAGCATGCACAGTGAACACGAGTCCACGTTCAGCAAGAGCTTCTTTCAACAGTTGAATCCTTCAGTCATCACTTATACACACATGGGAGTTCTGGGCCCTCTATCCCTTCTTTTTTTTTTTTTTTTTTTTGAGATGGAGTCTCACCCTGTTGCCCAGGCTGGAGTGCAGTGTCGTGATGCTGGCTCACTGCAACCTCCACCTCTTGGGTTCACGTGATTCTCCTGCCTCAAGCCTCCCAAGTACCTGAGATTACAGGGGCACACCACCACGCCTGGCTAATATTTTGTATTTTTAGTACAGACTGGGTTTCACCATGTTGGCCAGGCTGGTCTCGAACTCCTGACTTCGTGATTCGCGCGCCTTGGCCTCTCAAAGTGCTGGGATTACAGGCCTGAGCCACCGCACCCGGCCCCTCTATCCGTTTTCTTATCCTGTGAGCCTCAGGGGAGCCTTCAGCAGAACGGCCATTCGCCTCAGAGACAGGGAGTAGAGGACTCTGCTTTCAGAGTCCTCTGCACTTAAAATTAGTAGAGCACGGTGGCCTGTGCCTGTAATCCTAGCTACTTGGGAGGCTGAGGCAGAACTGCTTGAACCCAGGATGCAGAGGTTGCAGTGAGCTGAGATTGGGCCACTGCACTTCACTCTGGGGAGCAGAGAAGATTCTTGTCTCAAAAAAAAATATCAAGGCTGGGCACAGTGTCTCACGCCTGTAATCCCAGCACTTTGGGAGGCTGAGGTGGGTGGATCATGAGGTCAAGATTTCAAGCCTGGCCAATATGGTGAAACCTCATCGCTACTAAAAATACAAAAATTAGCCGGCCATGGTGGCAGGCACCCGTAATCCCAGCTACTCGGGAGGCTGAGACAGCAAATTGCTTGAACCTGGGAGGCAGAGGTTGCAGTGAGCCAAGATCGCGCCGCTGCACTCCAGCCTGGGCAAACAGAGCGAGACTCTGTCTCAACCAAAAAAAAGAAAAATCAGAGTCCTCCACACTGGGAGAAGGCACATGGGAGGACCCACAGCTGCACTTAGTAGTGAGGAAGAGCAGGAGACACCAGGCCCATGTACCCTTGGCATACTAAGAAACTGGCATGTGTGGGTGGCAGCCCTCTCTGGGTATCACCAAAGGTGGAGGTCTTTTTGGGAAATGTTGAAAGGACAGGTGGGTAGGGGTGTGGGTGGCAAATGGAATCTGGAGCATGCTGCAGGAGAGACTGCAGCAGAAGGAAGATCCCTGATGGGTAACTCTGTGGTGTACATTTTGGCTTTCAGGGTATAAAGGGGTAGAGGATAGGGAAAGACTTGGTGTAAAAGAAGGGAAGAAACAGAAACGGACAGATGAGAAAAGGAAGACGGCAGTATGGCAAGTGTTTCTTTGAATCCTTCCCAGGCCAGGCTTCATTTAGCTGCCCTGGTCTTATCCTGCATACCCCAGCCCCGTTTATAGTACCCGGGGAGTGGGGAGCAAAGAACAGAAAAAGAGCATGATCTGAAAAGAGCACTGAGCCTCCTCCCTGCTGGAGCCCCCACCCCACAAAAAAGGTTGATGGATTGATGGTCCAGTTCTTTATTTAGAAACCTGATTGTTCAAGAACATGGTAGGTGCTTCACACCTTTTTCACTGGGATTGTGCTGGAGGTGATGGGCAGCATTCTCCCATTTTCTCAGCAACAGAGGTGAAGGCTCCTCAACTCAGAAGGACAAATGGTATGGGACAGGGTGGGCAGGGAAAAGGAGAATGAAATCCCAAGGCAATTCAATAGAAGGGGGTAAAGCGACTCCCAACAGTACTAGGGGCAGGCGGGGGCCTGCTTGCTCGGTGCCTGCTCAGTGCCCTGCCCTCCTTGCTCTCTCTACCCCACTCCACTCCAAAGATCCTACCGAATCTCCAGGGATGGGGCAGGGAATATCCTATCATTAGGGGACAATAACAGGAAAAGCCACAGAGGAGAGGAAGCGGATTGAGGGAAAGCCCAGGAGAGCAAACATCACAGGCCCGGTGAGGTCTCAAGGTGGCTGCCAGCAGGGGCAACAGCATTCACCCAGGGCCCCCACACCCACAGAGTCACCCGAGAGGTCCACAGCTCAGCTCCACTCTGCTGTTTGGCCCTCAGGGGTACCAGGGTGGGGAGGTGGGGAGGAGGCAGGCCAGTCCAGGAAGACTCTGGATTCCGTGGAGGGTCAAGTGCAGTGTTGGTCTCAGAAGTCAAATTCATCCATGTCCCCTGTGCCCTCCCCACCTTGAGAGCCCCACACCCGGCGGTAATTGCTCTCCAGCTCTTTCTGCCGCTGGCGTTCTTTCTGGGCTTCTTCGGCTCCCGGCACCTGGTGGGAGAGGGTAGAGGTGGGCTGGAGCTGCTGGCTGTTGAGCCCAGGGAAGTCCAGGGCCAGGCGGCTGGGGAAAGGCAGGGAGTGAGAACACTCATGTCCTGAGGGGCTCTCCCTGAGTGGCAGTGCTCGGAGCCACTGGAACCCTAGCCTCATCTTATAGATCAGGAAAAGAACTCAGCAACAGCTTGGCTGGGACAGGCCTGTGCCTCCACTCCAGGTGGGCTGGGGACGCGAGGGCTGGAAGCCAGGACTGGGGGTAGAAGCCTCTCACCAAGATATTGAAGAAGATCTCCTTGAGGTTTCTCGTGTCCTCATCAGTCAGCCAACGTGCACCCTCTTCAGTCCCTTCAGCCCATGGGCGGACAATTTTGATCTCAATTTTCCCTGGAAAGGAGCAGTATGCAGTGAGAGGAGAAGATGGCTAGGAGCCTCAGGGCAGGCCCCCTGCCCCGCTGGTCCCAGCCCCTCCGCTTCCGGCAGCTCGCCCTTCCGACAGCGCTGGGTCCAGCCGCCCTCCAGGGCCCACCTGCAGCTGTGAGTCCCTCCCTCTCCAGCAGCTCCTTCACCAGCCCCTCGATTTGTTTCAGCTGTGGGTTTTCCCGTTTCATCTCGAGGACTGTCAGATCCTGATTAGGGCCTCCGAGACGGAGCTTGGTGACCCGGACCCGGACTCTGTGCTCAGGATCCTCCTCTTAGAGGGGGAGACACACAGGGAAACACAAAGCAGAGGCATGACTCCAGGGTTAGGGTGTGGGGGTCACCTCCCCCTAAGACATCAGTTGGCTTTGGCAGCTATTCCATCTCAACATGTATACGAGCCAGGGCTCCAAAAACTGTGTGCCTCCCCCATCCAATTCATCCGGTAGAGATCCCTCCATCAATTGCAGCCTTCCATCTTCCCACCCTACCCAATAATTCTGCCCATCACCTATAGGAAAACAAATGTTTTCTGAAGCCAAAATTAGGCCACCTGCACCAATTAAGTTTCGTTTGAAGAAGCAGGTTGGAAAAGTGCGGTTTCTTCCTCCATATGTTGGGACTTAATGTTTACAGAGAGAATGGGATGGAAGGTTTGAAACTGAACATTCCATTTGGAATATCTGATGTCCATACCCATAGGACCCTATGAAATGGACACGAGGGGATGCAAGAAGAAATAATTTAGTCTATCCGGGCTATTGACTCATGCGCAGCTGGGCTCTCCTATTCATACCCTGACAGCTAGGACCTCGCTTGGTGCAAAGTCCTAAATGTTGACAGGCTGCATCCTTCACAGATGTGTGGTTTTCAGCATATAGACTCACAAGCATTCAGTTACTATCTACTGATCATTCAGTGTGTGCCAGGCAGTGTGCTAGGCACTGGCCGTGCAGGAGCAAACCAGAAAACAAGCAGACATGCTCTAAAAGCTGCTTCCCAGAGGGATGAATAGGAGGTAAGCATGCAAGGGGATGATGGTGGTGGGAAGAAGGCGCAAGTGAGGACAGCGTTCCAGAAAGAGGGGAGAGAATGAACACCCTCAGAAGGGAAGGAACAGGGTCCCCTGGAAGAACAAGACCAGCTGAGGGATGAAAACAGTGGACTGGGCTACTCTTTCTTGTCTGACTGCTCTCACCTGTAGGTTGGGGTGATGGGGGAGGCTTTTTGGGGACAACCCTCTTTTTCCTATGCTTCTTCACCAGCTCTGGACTCTGCTTTTCCTCCAGTCTTTTGATGAGTTTGTTGAGAGTGGATGTCAGAGCCAGCATTGCCCGATCCCGCTCTGACTCCTTCTTCAGCCCGTCTGGGTCCAGCTCCTTCTCTGCCTGGAATACCCAAGAGAAGATAAAGATTCAAGGGTCTGTGGCATGGAGGTGGCCAGTGTGCCAGGCTCTGTAGGAGAGTCTGCTAGCTTGAGACGCAGTTTTGTTCTTGTCGCCCAGGCTGGAGTGCAGTGGCACAATCTTGGCTCACTGCAACCTCTGCCTCCCGGGTTCAAGCGAGCTGGGATTACAGGCCTCAGCCTCCTGAGGATTTGGGATTACAGGTGTGAGCCACTGCGCCCAGCCAGAGAGTCTGATATTTAAGTCTTGTCCCTCTCTCTGGTCCCCCTTCCCCACCAGTCCTGATTAATTAGAGAAACAGCTACCATTTTCGAGTGCCCAGTCCTTTCCCTGGTTGCTGTGCCCTCTGTTTCTTTTAGCCCATCAGCCTGTTCTACCCCACAGGACCAGGCGGCTGTGGAAGTAAGGGGAGGAAGAGCTGGGCTTGCCTCCTGGATGATGTTGTCCAGCTCCCGCTCCATGCCAGCCTTCACCTCCGAGCGGAGACGGTCTCGGTCTGACGGAAGCAGGATCCCTTCCAGTTCCTTCTCAAATTCTCCCAGTAACTGCCGTTCATCCTCATCTTCATCCTCATCCTCATCCTCATCCTCCTCTTCTTCTACCTCACTCTGCTGTTCTGGGTCACCCTTTTCCTTTTCCTCTGGTTCCCTCAGAGGGACTTCTGCAGCATCATCCGCAGGCTGCTCTTGGCCTATGTTTGGCTTCCCCTGGGTGGGTAGGGAGTGGGGAGAAAGAGGTAGACAGTTGGGGTTTCAGCAGAGACACATGGTGGGGTACACACAAACAGTAGCAGGTGTGTGGTACTTGGGGACCCAGGAGTTGAGGCTCAGGTCAGGGTAGTTTTTCAAATGCTCCCAGTTGGGAGGTGGGTTCTATCCATCCCCTGAGCACGGCCTATACCTTTTTTGTTCCACCTTTCAGCTCCTCTATGAATCGAATCAAATCCGCAGGGCTTCGAATGACTTTGACCTGCACATTGTTCTGAAAATCTGAGATGAAAGAATAATAATCATGACCCTGTTCTGCTGTGCTTAAATTCTCTTTTTTTTTTTTTTTTTTTTTTTTTTTTTGAGATGGAGTCTTGCACTGTCTCCCGGGCTGGAGTGCAATGATGCAATCTTGGCTCACTGCAAACCTCCACCTCCCAGGTTCCAGTGATTCTCCTGCCTCAACCTCCCAAGTAGCTGGATTACAGGCGCCCACCACCAAGACCGGCTAATTTTTGTGTTTTTTTGTTTTTTGTTTTTGAGATGGAGTCTTGCTCTGTTGCTCAGGCTGGAGTGCAATGGTGTGATCTCAGGTCACTGCAACCTCTGCTTCCTGGGTTTAAGCGATTCTTCTGCCTCAGCCTCCTGAGTAGCGTGTCACCATGCCTGGCTAATATTTGAAATTTTAGTAGAGACAGGGTGTCTCACCATATTGGCCACGCTGGTCCTGAACTCCTGACCTCATGATCCGCCCACCTCGGCCTCCCAAAGTGCTGGGATTATAGGCATGAGCCACCATACCCGACTTAATTTTTGTATTTTTAGTAGAGATGGGATTTCACCATGTTGACCAGGCTTGTCTCGAACTCTTGACCTCAGGTAATCCATCCGCCTCAGTCTCCCAAAGTGCTGGGATTATAGGCGTGAGCCACTGCACCTGGCTCTTTTTCAACATGGGGTGTCACTACGTTGCCCAAGCTGATCTTGAACTCCTGGGCTCAAATAGTCTTCCTGCATCAGCCTTCCAAGTAACCAGGATTACAGGTGTGCGCCACTGTACTCCTAAATTCTCTTTTGATTCCTAAGGAGAGGTAATGAGAGACATGGTCCCTGCCTCTACCTGTTTGATAGCAAGACAAGGGCAAACATTCGTCTGCAGAGAGCACCGTCCTAAGATGGACTCTCAGGTAGGAGAGATGGATGCTAACAAGCTGCTAAGTCCCCACTCTTCCATGCACTTCTGAGACCCTTCTGGCCGTTAGTCCAGTTTTTAGGACTACAGAGGAGATTCTGGGGCTAAGGGCTTGTCTTCCCTGGAGCCCTTCTGCTCTTTCCACAAATATTAACCATTTAGTTTATTCAGTTCCAGGCATTCTACTATGAATTATGGATGCATTCTCATTTAAGCCCATGCAACCCTCTAAGGTAGGGGTTATTACCCACATTTTATGGGTAAGAAAATTGAGGTTAAGTGAATTACAAAGTCACCAAGCGGTGGAGCTACTGTGTTCTGCTACCTTGCTAAAATGGCAGTGCTGTCTACAGAGTATTAACTCCTGTAAAAATGAATTTGCTGGCTGGGCACAGTGGCTCATGCCTGTAATCCCAGCACTTTGGGAGGCTGAGGTGGGCAGATCACGAGGTTATGAGTTCAAGACTAGCCTGGCCTATATAGTGACACCCCGTCTCTACTAAAAATACAAAAATTATCCAGGCATGGTGGTGCACACCTGTAATCCCAGCTACTCAGGAGGCTGAGGCCAGGAGAATCACTTGAACTCGGGAGGCAGAGGTTGCAGTGAGCTGAGATTGCATCACTGTACTCCAGCCTGCACAACAGAGCAAGACTCTATCTCAAAAAAAAAAAAAAAATGAATTTGCTGCTGGTCTGGCTGCCCAGCCTCCCTCCTAGTGCTTAGCTCTCCCCTCCACCCATACTCCGGCCAATCCTAAAATACATCCAGTAAAGGAGACATGGAGGGTTCACTCACCACTGGGAGTGCCTGGAGCTGAATCTGCTGCCTCAGGGCTTGGATCATGCTCCTGACAAGGAGAAAAGGACAGAGTCAAGTATGAAAGCCTGTTCATGCCCTCCCTACTATGAAGGCAAAGGTTCTGGGGATATCCTTGCATCCCTAGGTAGATGTAGGTCACCTCACAATGACCCCAGCTGCAGTAACCCTCCGCCTCCCCATCCCGTTCCTCTGAGGCAGCTGGTCTCACCTCAGCCTGCACCTCCTCCCCTCCTGGGGCCTGGTCCTCTGGCTCATGAAGCATCTTCCAGAAATCTGAGTCCTTACTGTCATCCTTGGTCGGGCTGGCACCTGGGGTACAGAGAACAAGAAGAGATCAATCTGACAGGAGGGTGAGATGGAAGGGAGCAAATAGGAATGGGGTACCTTCCCCTCCTCTATCACTAAGGGATGAGGGCCCCTGGTACTCTTCCACCCCACCCCACCAGTCAGTCAGGACAATAAGATCAGGGGGAAGAAGAAATGGAAGCGAGTTTCATGGAACAGGTCAAACATGGTCCTACCTGCCATCTTTTGGGGTACCACCCCAGACTTGGTCTCACTCCACACTTGGGGACCCAGGTCTTGCAGCTCCTCTATGATTTTATCTCCATACTGCTTTGAGTCTACCAAGAAATAGCATGCAAGCAGGCCAGGAACACATTCCTCTGGCTATTCAATACTTGGTCTTTTGCCACCTCCTGCCCCCGCATCGCCCCTTCCTCTCCTTCTCTACTCACCAGCTTGCCTCTGAATGTAGGCCATGTACTCCTCAGGCTGCAGGGAAGGGTGACAGCGAATGGCCTGGGGTGCAGCACTGGGTGGGGGCCGGAGGAGAGGGTGGGGGCAGAGCCGAGGAGTGCGAACCGTCAGCACATAAGAGCAGGACAAGGGCTCATCCACACGATCGATATAGTCCCCAGAAATACCTGCACCCTCGTCACAGAGGAACTGTCAGGACAGAAAGGGCAAATATACTGTAATCACCACCAATAACATGCTTTAGTTCTTAGAGCAGGTGTCTTTTACTAAGCACCGATTATCTGTCAAGCACTGTGCATATACTGTGCATACGGCACTTTACATAAATTGGCTCATGTAATTATCACAAAAACCCAGTGAGGGGGTATTGATATCTCAACTTTGTGCCTCAAGTAACAGGTATGATGCAGTTAAGGCAATTGTTCAGGCTGACCAGCTTTTACGTGGTAAAAACAGGAACTGAACTCAGGCAGCTTAACTGTAGGTAACCAATTTGTGTTTTATATTCTTGCTTTGTATAAATATGGTATGTGTGTGTATATATATGTATATATATATATTTACTTATATTTGCTTTATATATGTATTATTATTGTTATTATTTGAGATGGAGTCTTGCTCTGTCACCCAGGCTGGAGTGCAATGGGGTGATCTCAGCTCGCTGCAAACTCTGCCTCCCAGGTTCAAGCGATTCTCCTGCCTCAGCCTCCCAGTTAGCTGGGATTACAGGTACCCACCATCATGCCTGACTAATTTTTGTAATTTTGTAGAGATGAGCTTTCACCCTGTCGGCCCAGGTGGTCTTGAACTCCTGATCTCAGGTGATCCACTGCCTCAGCCTCCCAAAGTGCTGGGATTATAGGTGTGATCCACCACACCCGGCCAGTATTATTTTATAAAATATATAAAAATATAAATATATATTTCTGTATATATATATATATTTTAAAATATGTGAATATGGTAAAAAACTTCAAGCGATTCTAAGATTTTTTTTTTATTATTATTACTTTATTTTTTGAGATGGAGTCTCACTCTGTCGCCTAGGCTGGAGTGCAGTGGCATGATCTCAGCTCACTGCAACCTCCACCTGCCTGGTTCAAGCAATTCACCTGACTCAAGCTTAGATTCTTATATCATTCAGAAACAGGGTAAAGATATTGACTGGCCTTTGATAAATTAAGCATGTAATATTCTAATTTCTAATGTAACTATTAAAATAAGAGAGGCTGGTGGCTCTCACCTGTAATACCAACACTTTGGGAAGCCAAGGCAGGAGGATGGGTTGATGCCAAGAATTCAAGACTAGACTTGGCAACATAGTGAGACCTCATCTCTACAAAAAATTTAAAACTTAGCCAGGTGTGGTGGTGTGCACCTGTAGTCTCAGCTACTTGGGAGACTGAGGCAGGAAGGTCCCTTAAGTCCAGGAGTTCAAAGTTACAGTGAGCTATGATCATGCCACTGCACTCTGACCTGTGTGGAGAACAAGACCTTGTCTCAAAAACACACTGAAAGTAGGAGCGGTCCTACTTCTGAAATGGCAGCATGAGGGACTTTGCAGACTCACTCCTCAGGGAAACTCCATAACTGATGAAAATTTTAAAACACAAAGCATTTAAACTCTTTGGAAATTTTCCTAAGGACATACAACAAATAAAGAAATGTTTATTCAAGAAAATCTACGAAACCTTTTTTTTTTCTTTTTTTTGAGACAGGGTCTAGCTGTGTCACCCAGGCTGGAGTGCAGTGGCATGATCATGGCTCACTGTAGCCTTAACCTCCTAGGTTCAAGCAATCTTCCCACTTCAGCCTCCCAAACTGGGATTACATGTGTGTCCCACCGTATCTGACTAATTTTTAAAATTTTTTGTAGTGACAGGGTCCTGATATGTGGTCCAGGCTTTCTCAAACTCCTGGGCTCAAGCAATCCTCCCACCTCAGCCACCCAAAGTGCTGGGATTACAGGTGTGTGCGCCATGCCCAGCTACTAAATCTTGAATAGTGAGAATTTGCAGCACTTGAGCCATGACCTGCTCCCTCACTCTATGCCCCAAACCCCACCTCACAGCTCAGTTTGACAAAAGCTCCACTCTAGCAGGTGAGCGTAGTTTAAAAAAAAAAAAAGGTCGGGTGGGGGAGCAGGAGGGCCCTTCTTATTCCCTGAACATCCAGTCATGAGATATAGTATATGGTATTTTACCAGAGAGGCAGGGTACAGTAACTAAATTCCTAAAAAAGTGGTCACAAGATCAAGGGCTCCCTTCCTCCACCCAGACCCACTCACAGGGCAGAGGCTTTCCCTCAAGTATAGTGGAACAAGAATACCAGGGCCCTGATTGGCCTCACTGAAGCTTGCTCAGAGAGTGGAGGTTTCACAAAAGGAGACGCAAACTGGGAGAGCACAGGCTGTCATCCCTGCCTAGCTCCCTGCTCATAAAGCAGGAATGTCCTTTCAAGAGAAGCAAGCCATTGTTTCTGACCCCAACTTCAGAGCAGGGCCTTGAGGATTTTGCGTAGCGGGAGAGGCAGTCCGTAAGAACGCAGAGCTCCAAAACATTCTCCAAAGGACTGACTTAATGTGAAACAGAGTATGGGGAAATTCAAGCCTACAGGCACTTTCAGAAATGTAGAGATTTTGGTGGGAGGCAATTAAAAGGAGGCTGGTTGCTCCATGATAGCAACAGGCTAAACCTTGGGACACCTAGTTTAACAGAACCAGGGAAAAAGCAACAGAGCTGTCCTGGAGTCAGAACAAACCTACATATTAGCCTCAAAAACTGGCCCTACGAAGTGGCCCACAATTAATTGGACTAGACTGTGGAACAACTTATGCTCCACAAGTCAAAAACAATAAAGCGATTAGTTGGCAATGAGTGGAGCCCAACAGCTGTGGGTGATGCTAAGAGAGGCCGATGGCGTAACAAATTCACAAAAGAAACAGTCAAAAAGAGCCTGCTGAAACCACTGTCATCTAGTGTGACTGTGTGCAGGGCCAAGACTGTGCTCTCTGAGGAGACATTAGAGGCTTCATGTGGTGAGGGAAAGAGACTGCACTCATGTAGTTCCGCCAAGTCACTGAACAAATGAACAAACAAAAACCATGGGGTGGAGGGCAGGTATTTCTAACTGTAGTCACTAAAACATACTATCTAAAATGTCTGGTTTTCAACAAAACCATTACAAAACATGCAGAAACATTACAGTATGACACATATATAGGAAAAATATACAGGTAAAAGAAACGACCTGTGAGAGGGCCCAGATGTTGGATCTCACAAACACTTAAAAGTAGGTATTTTAGCTAGGTACAGTGGCTCACACCTATAATCCTGGCACTTTGGGAGGCTGAGGTGGGTGGATCACCTGAGATTAGGAGTTCAAGATCAGCCTGAACAACATGGAGAAACCCCATCTCTACTAAAAATATAAAAAATTAGTCTGGTGTGGTGGCACATGCCTGTGATCCCAGCTATGAGGGAGGCTGAGGCGGGAGAATTGTTTGAACTCAGGAGGCGGAGGTTGTAGTGAGCCAAGATCGCACCATTGTACTCCAGCTGGGCAATAAGAGTGAAACTCCATCTCAACAACAACAACAACAACAAAAGTAGCCTGCATATATACATACATATATATATATATAAAATTTATATATTATATATATGTAATATACAAATATACAAATATATGTATGTATATTTGAGACAAAGTCTGGCTCCCGTTGCCCAGGCTGGACTGCAGTGGCACAGTCTTGGCTTAGCCTCCACCTCCCAGGTTCAAGTGATTATCTTGCCTTAGCCTCCCAAGTAGCTGGAATTATGGGCACCCACCACCATGCCCAGATAATTTTTGTATTTGTAGTAGAGATAGGGTTTCACCATGTTGGCCAGGCTCGTCTTGAACTCCTGGCCTCAGGTGATCTGCCCACCTCGGTCTCCCAAAGTGCTGGGATTATAGGCGTGGGCCACCATGCCCAGCTTGTAGCCATTACGTTAATAAATATGTTCAAAGAATTAAGAATTTAAGTCACACAAAGTGTGTTCTCTGACCACAACGAAATAAAATTAGAAATGAATAAGGAAAAAAAAATTTTGAAATTCAGAAATATGTAGAAATTAAACAATATATTCATAAGCAACCAATAAGTTAAATGAAAAAACACAAAAGAAAACTACAAAATACCTCAAAAATGAATAAAAATGAAGACATAACATATCCAAACTTACAGGATGCAGCTGAAGTAGTGCTTAGAGGAAAATTCATAGCTATAAACATCAATTTTTTAAAAACGAAATCTTGACCCTTCTACTTTAAGAAACTAGAAAAAGAAGAACACACTAAACCAAGAGCCACCAGAGGGAAAGAATACAGATTAAAACAAAAATAAATGAAATAGAGAACAGGAATACCATCTTATGTATCCCAAGACAGGGAACCACAGATATACCTTTCTAGGGGGTTTATACATGTTTTTAAGTTTCTGTAATAAGTCATTTTGAAAAAGACAATCTTTAAATATACATAACTTGTACCTGGCAATTATACTTTTTTTCTTACTTTATTTTTTTTCTTTTTTAATAGATGCAGAGTCTTGCTTTGTTGCCCAGGCTGGTCTCAAACTCCTGGGCTCAAGCCCTCCTCCCTCTTTAGCCTCTCAAAGTGTTGGGATTAAAGGCATTAGCCACCATGCCCGGCCCAGTTATAGATAAGATATATTTACACATGCATATATGTACAATAATAATCATTTGGGATAACAAAAGAATGGGGGGACTATTTTAATCAGTAGAGTAATGGTGACAAAATGATGGAACACACAATGGAATTTTATGCATCTACAAAAACAAAAAAGATGTACTGCCATTGAAAGGTCTCTAAGATTTACTGTCAAAGGAAATAAAAGCAAGGTATGGAACAGTGTGTTTAATTTAGTATATATTGTTTATAAATAAAGGGGAAAGGAAATAAGAATCTCCATTCATAATTGTTTGTAATCACACAAAAAAAGGTTGGAAGGATACATGCAAAACTAAGAGCAGGGATAACCTGTGGGGCTGGAGCAGGGACAGCAGGAAGAGAATGGGAAATGAGCAGACGAGAGACAAGTATGGGAGGGAAATATTTCTTTCTTTTCTCTTCCTTTCTTTTTCTTTTCTTTCTTTCCTCCTTCCTTCCTTCCTTTCTTTTCTTTATTTCCCTCCCTCTCTCCCTCCCTTTCTTCCTTCCTCTCTCTCTCTCTCTCTCTTTTTCTTTCTTTCTTTCTGATAGAGTCTTGCTCTGTTGCCTAGGCTGGAGTGCAGTGGAATGATCTCTGCTCACTGCAGTCTCTGCCTCCTGGGTTCAAGCGATTCTCCTGCCTCAGCCTCCCAAGTAGCTGAAACTACAGGTGCGTGCTACCACATCTGGCTAATTTTTTTGTAATTTTAGTACAGACAGGATTTCCCACAGTGGCTAGGCTGATCTTGAACATCTGACCTCAGGTGATCCACCCACCTGTGCCTTCCAAAGTGCTGGGGTTATAGGTGTGAGCCACCGCACCTAGCCAGGAAATATTTCATTACATACCTTTTAAATAATACTTTCTGGGTTTTATATCATGGGAAAGCATTATCTATTTAATAATTAGATAAGGAATTTAGAATAGCCATTAAAAACTTGTGAGAGATATATAAGTAGTTGGAGACAAATTTATGAGATATAAAAGAGGAAATGCTAAAAATGAATGAACTAGGCATTCATTTCAAGAAGTTGAATAAACAGCAAAATATATCCAAAAAAGTAGAGGCAAGAAAAAGAAGGAAGATTAGAGTAGAAATTAATAGAAAACAAATACAATAGAGAAGCTTAACAGTTGGTTCTTTGAAAAGTGTAATAAAACTGTCTAACCTCTGATTTGACTGACCAATAACAAATGAGTGACGCAAAAAATAACCCATGAGGAATGAAAACAGGAACCTAATTACAGATGCCACAGAGATTAAAAAGATAGAAGAATATAATGAACTTTATGCCAATAAATCTGAAAAGTCAGATGAAATGAACAAACTCCTAAAAAGAAAACTTACCAAAACTGACCCAAGCAGAAATAGAAAACTTTGAATATTTCTAAAACTACTTCAAAAAATGAATCAGTAGTTAAAAATCTACCCACAGCCAGGTGCGGGTGGCTCACGTCTGTAATCCCAGCACTTTGGGAGGCAAAGGCAGGTGGATCACTTGAGGTCAGGAGTTCGAGACCAGCTTGCCCAACATGGCGAAACCCTATCTCTGCTAAAAATACAAAAATTGGCTGGGCATGTGGCACATGCCTGTAATTCCAGCTACTCAGGAGACTGAAGCATGAGAATCTCCTGAACCTGGGAGGCAGAGGTTGCAGTGAGCCAAGATCACACCACTGCACTCCAGTCTGGGTGACAGAGTAAGACTCTGTCTCAAAAAAGTTAATTAAAAAAAGAAAAAAGGGATAGTCAAGGATAATATATATGACCACATTGGGTTCATTTCAGGAATGCAAAGTTGGTTCAACATTAGAAAACCAGTAAAGTATTTAATTTCAAAATTAAACATAGTCTCAAAACATGTAAAGAAAAAATTAACAAAATTGCCAAATCCACCATCACAGTGGGAATATTAATGCAGTTCTTTCCATAATCACTAGTCAACTCAACATAAAATTGTAAAAAACCTGAACAATACTATTAGCATCTTGAGCTGCTTAAATGGAGAAAAGACATGCTTTTAAGCAACAACATAGCATTTTAAAAAATTCATCAAAAAGGAAGTCTCAACAATCACCGAAAGAATCATTGAAACAATGGCATAAAATTAGAAGCCAATAGCAATCATATAAAAACAGCAAAGCAAAACACATTTGTTAAGCAATATATTAGGCATAATTCTAAATAAGTTCGGAAGCATGTAGAAACCATAATGAAAATGGAAACACCACATATTAAAACTTGAGGGATGCAACCGAAATAGTACTCGGAGTGAAATGTAGAGCTTCAGATGTATAATTAAGAAAGAAGACAGACTGAAAATTAGTGAGGTAAGCATTTTGCTGAAGAAGTTACAAGAATATTTGCAACTCATATCACAGGCAAAAGGATAATCTCTCTACTATATAAAGAGTTCTTATAAATTGACAAGAAAAAGACCAACAAGATCTTAGGAAAACAAGCAAAGAATTTGGAAAGCTGAAAGAAAAAAAAAGGGAAGAGAGATAAACAGCCCTTAAATGAGTAAAATTATACATTTTTTTCTTAAGAGAAATGCAAATTAAAACTACGCTAAATAATCATTCTTTATCTGATGCCTAGCTGATGACTGGCCAAAATCTAAAAGTTTAAAAATATACTGGGTTGGCATGACTATAGGGAAATCAGCATTCCCATACATTGTTGGAGGGAAAGTAATTTACCTAACCAGAGCAATTTGGCAGTACATAGCAAATTACACAAACCTACTTCCAGGAACTTAATCTGCATATACTCTGTAAGTACAAGATTATTCACTGTAACACTTGTGTGTTAATAAAAGATTTAAGGCTGGGCGCGGTGGCTCACGCCTGTAATCTCAACACTTTGGGAGGCAGAGGCAGGCGAAACACAAGGTCAGGAGATTAAGACCATCCTGGCCAACATCGTGAAACTCCATCTCTACTAAAAATACAAAAATTAGCTACGTGTGGTGGCGCATGTCTGCAATCCCAGCTACTCGGGAGGCTGAGGGATGAGAATCCCTTGAACCCAGAAGGCGGAGGTTGCAGTGAGCCGAGATCATGCCACTGCACTCCAGCCTGGTGACAGAGTGAGACTCTGTCTCAAAAAAAAAGATTTAAAACAAGCTAAATGTCCATCAACAGGGAACTATTTAGATAAACAATGGTATAGCTATATAACACAATAACAGAAACTATATACGGGAATAAGGATGCCTTTTTTTTTTTTTTTTGAGACAGAGGGTCACTCTGATGCCCAGGCTAGAGTGCAATGGTATGACAACAGCTCACTGCAAACTTGACTTCCTGGGCTGAAAAGATCCTCCCTTATCAGCCTCCTGAGCAGCTGGGACCACAGGAACACATTACCACACCTCCCTAAATTTTCTTTTTGTAGAGATGAGATCTCACTACATTGGCCAGGCTGGTCTCAAACTACTGGCCTCAAGTGATCCTCCTGCCTCCACTTCCCAAAGTGCTAGGATTACAAGCATGAGCCACCACACCTGGCCCAAGTAAGGTTTTTATACATTGATTTGGAAAGAGTGCAAATATATATGCTTATATGTACATTTAAAAACAATCATCTGTTTGAAAAGTATTTATGAAGAGAAAAAAAAGAAAAAATATCAGAGTATATAAATAAATTAACAATGGTTACTCTTGTTTAAGGATGAGAAGAGGCTAACGAGGGACAAGATGTGTTAATACTTTTCTCTGTATACCTTTTAAGCATTTCTATATTTGAGTTATGTGTATGTGATGCCTATTCAGAAAACTTAATATACAATTTTTTATTAAAAAATTTGTTTTGAGATGATGTCTTGCTCTGTCACCAAGGCTGGAGTGCAGTGGTGTATTCATAACTCACTGCAGCCTTGACCCCCTGGATTGAAGAGATCCTCCCAACTCAGCCTCCCAAGTAGCTGGGACCACAGGTACATGCTACCACACCTGGCTAATTTTTTTTTTCATAGAGAAAGGGTCTCACTGTGTTGCCTAGGCTGGTCTGAAACTCCTAGCCTCAAGTGATCCTCCCACCTTGGCCTCCCAAAATGCTAGGATTTCAGGGCATGAGCTACCATGCCTGGCCAGAATTTTTTAAATGTTAAAAAAATCTAAGAAGTTAGAAAAAAAGAGATCAGAATAACACAAAGAAAGGAGAAGGAAGGAAATAATAAAGATAAAATAATGAATGTGTGGTGGGGCGCAGTGGCTCACGCCTGTAATCCCAGCACTTTGGGAGGCCAAGGAGGGTAGATCATGAAGTCAGGAGTTCAAAACTAGCCTGGCCAACATGGTGAAACCCCATCTCTACTAAAATACAAAAGTTAGCTGGGCGCAGTCACAGGCACCTGTAATCCCAGCTACTTGGGAGGCAAGGCAGGATGATTGCTTGAACATGGGCAGCAGCGGTTGCAGTGAGTTGAGATCACACCACTGCACTCGAGCCTGGGTAATAGAATGAGATTATTTCAAAAAAAAAAAGAAAAGAAAAGAAAAAAGTATGTGACACATCCCCGCTCTCTCTCTTGCTGTCATCATGCTTAACAGTGAAACATTAAAAGCTTTTTAAGATTAGGAAGAAGACAAAGATGGCCATTCTTTTCACTTCTATTCAACATAGTATTGGAAGTTTTAGAGTGATTAGGAATGAAAAAGAAATGAAAGGCATCCAATGGTGTTTTTTATAGAAAAAAAATCTTAAAATTCACATGGAATCTCCAGGGATCCCAAATACCCATAACAATCTTAAAAAAAGAACAAAGTCAGAGGACTCACATTTCCTGATTTACATCTTAATACAAAGCTACTATAATCAAAACAGTGTGATATTGGCATAAAGACAAACATATATACCAATGGCATAGAATACAGAGGCCAGAAATAAACCCTCACGTATATGGTCAATTGATTTTTGGTAAGGATACCAAGAATATTTCATGGGGAAAAGACAGTCTTTTCAACAAATGATTCCAGGAAAACTGGATATCCACATTCAAAACAATGAAGCTGGACCATATTCAAAAATTATACCATATAAAAAAATTAACTCAAAATTAGCAGCTGGGCACAGTGGCATACCCCTATAATCCTGGCTACTCAGAGGCTGAAGTATGCAGCTCTCTTGAGCCCAGGAGTTGAGGCTAGCCTGGGCAATTTAACAAGACCCACATCTCTTAGGAAAAAAAAAAATTATCCTCAAATGAATCAAAGTCCTAAATTTAAGAGCTAAAGCCATAAAACTCTTAGAAATCAAAATTAAAAGCTTTTATGCGGGCCGGGCACGGTGGCTCAAGCCTGTAATCCCAGCACTTTGGGAGGCCAAGGCGGGTGGATCACGAGGTCAAGAGATCGAGACCATCCTGGTCAACATGGTGAAACCCCATCTCTACTAAAACTACAAAAAATTAGCTGGGCATGGTGGCACGTGCCTGTAATCCCAGCTACTCAGGAGGCTGAGGCAGGAGAATTGCCTGAACCCAGGAGGTGGAGGTTGCGGTGAGCCGAGATCGCGCCATTGCACTCCAGCCTGGGTAACAAGAGAGAAACTCCGTCTCAAAAAAAAAAAAAAAGCTTTTATGCACCAAAGGACACTGCCAAGATAGTGAAAAGGCAACTGCAGGATGGGAGAAAATATTTATAAATCACAGATCTGATAAGGGATTAATATCCTGGATATATTACATAGAGAACTCTCACAACTCACCAACAAAACCAACTCAATTCAAAAATGGGCAGAGGATTTGAATAGTCATTTCTCCAAAAAAGATAACAAACGGTCAGCACATGAAAAGATGTTCAACATCATTAGTTATTAGGGAAATGCAAATCAAAAACCACTATGAGATACTACCTCAAAACCATTAAGATGGCTATTACTGGAAAAAAAAAAAAAAGGATAAAAGTGATAGAAATAGTGTGGAGAAACTGGAACCCTGTGCACTGCTACTAGGAATGTAAAATGATGCAGCTGCTGTGGAAAACAGTTCGGCAGTTCCTCAAAAAAACTAAACCTAGAATTACCATAAGGCACATTTTACTCCTAGGTACAGACCCAAAAGAACTGAAAACAGGACTCAGATACTTATACATCAATGTTCATCAATCACAGCATTATTCACAATAACCCAAAGATGAAAACAATCCAAGTATTCATCCACTGACAGACATATAGGTAAACAAAATGTGTATATACAGACAATGGAACATGATTAAGCCATAAAAAAGAATAAAATTCCGATATATGCTACAATGTGGATGAACCCTGAAAACACCACGCTAAGTGAAATAAGCCAAACACAAAAGGACAAATCTTGTATGATTCCACTCATGTGAAGTACCTAGAACAGGAAACTTATACAGACAGAAAGTAGAACAGAGTCTGGGAGAGGAAGAAAGAGGAGTTATTTTTGTTTGGGATGAAAAAGTTTTGGAAATAGTAGTGATGGTGATAGAACATTGTAATGTCTCCACTGAATTATACACTTAAAGACTGTTAGAATGATAACTTTTAGGTTACATATTTTTTCCATAATTAAAAAAATTGAATTTTCCAATAACATGCACTCCTGTAGCCCAGCAATTCTACTTTCTAGATATTTCCCTGGAGAAATTCTAGTACACTCACAATGAGACCTACATTGCAGTACTCTGTATGAGGGCACTACAGTTGAAACCCAACTGTTTATCAATAGAGGAATGGGTAAGTAAGCAATGAAACACAATATAGGCATTAAAATCACTCAACCAGGCCAGGCATCGTGGCTCACACCTGTAATCCCAGCAGTTTGGGAGGCCAAGGCAGGTGGATCACTTGAGGTCAGGAGTTTACCATGTTGGCCGGGCCAACATGGTGAAACCCCATCCCTAGTAAAAATTTAAAAATTATCTGGGCATGGTGGCAGGTGCCTATAGTCCCAGCCAGTCAGGAGGCTGAGGCAGCAGAATCGCTTGAACCCAGGAGGCAGAGGCTGCAGTGAGCCCAGATCATGCCACTGCACTCTAGCCTGGGCGACAGAGCGAGACTCCATCTCAAAAAAAAAAAATAAATAAATAAACCAGAGCTCTATGTCATGCCATGGAATGACAAACACACTGATTAATTAAAAAAAAAAAAACAAAAAAACAAAACAAGTTGATATTCCTGATGTATAATTTTAAAACACAAGACACTGTCTATTGTCTATGATAATGTATCAGTAATAAAAATACAAAGCAAGCATAGTGAGGGTTGTGGTTGTTTCTGGAGAGGAGGGAGAGTAACTAAATACAAAGGTGGGCTTTAGTTATTATCATAAGCATTTTATTCCTTTTTTTAAACCAGAGGTCTGAACCAAATCAGGCAAAACATTAACATCTGTTTAACTTGGCAGTGACTTTATGGGTCTCTATGACATTCTTTTGTGTAATTGTACTTTTTTTTTTCTTTTTTTTGAGACAGAATCTCACCCTATTGCCCAGGCTGGAGTGCAGTGGCATGATCTCAGCTCACTGCAACCTCTGCCTTCTGGGTTAAGGGATTTTCCTGCCTCAGCCTCCCAAGTAGCTGGGATTACTGGCATGTGCCACCACGCCCCGCTAATTTTTTTATTTTTAGTAGAGACACGGTTTCACCGTGTTAGCCAGGATGGTCTCGTGAAATCCGCCTGCCTCATCCTCCCAAAGTGCTGGGATTACAGGCATGAGCCACTGCGCCTAGCCAATTGTATGTTTTATAACTTAAAAAATCTTTGATATCTCTAGAATCTTAATTTATAAGAACCGAGATAGGGATCCAGTTGGTCTACTACCCTAGACCTTCCTTTTGAGGCAAACTACTCTCCCAGGTTCTGCATCCCAGTCCTGTCCACATTCTTTTCTCATTCTTTCTACTGTACCTTGACCTCCCTCTCCTCCTCTCCGCTAACACCCACCCAACAGTCTTCAACATGTTCCCGTCTATTCCATCTTAAAACACACACCAACCATGGAGTGCCCCCTTGCTCAACCCCCCAGCACCTCTCACTAATGCTCACCTTTTATCTCCCCTTTATATCCAAATATCCAAACTTCTTCAAAGATTTCCACTTTTTCTCTTCCTTTTTTTTTTTTGAGACAGTCTCACTCTGTCACCCAGACTGGACTGCAATGGTACCATCTCGGCTCACTGCAACCTCTGCCTCCTGGGTTCAAGTAATTCTCCTGCCTCAGCCTCCCGATTAGCTGACATTACAGGCACCCACCACCACACCCAGCTAATTTTGTATTTTTAGTAAAGATGGGGTTTCAACATATTGGCCAGGCTGTTCTCAAACTCCTGACCTCAAGTGATTTGTCCACCTCGGCCTCCCAAAGTGCTGGGATTATGGGCATGAGCCATCACGCCCAGCTGATTTCTACTTTTTCATCACTTTTCTCAAATCTCATCTTCACCACTCTGCTGTAATTAGCCCAGCAAAGATCACCAATGACCTCTATTATTAAGTCCAACCAAAGGACTGGTCGCGGTGCCTGGAAGTAGAGGACTTATCTGGCTCTCTTTTCTACTGTCTGAATTTTTTATTTCCATGTACATGTTTTACCTTTATAAAAACAATAATGACTATGATTGCCTACAAGCAGTTTTTAATTCTCTTCTTTGAAGGTTCAGGCACAGCCAAAACCATGGACCAGCTTCCCCTTGAGATACGTCCTTCCTCATTTCCATGTCACCATAGCCTCCTCTCTGGCCCCTTCTTCTGGCAAAACCCTCTTCTTCCCATGCTCTCAATGATGGCTTCCTTGAAGTTCTGTCCCACTTTTCTCATTACTGTTTCTTTGAGACAAAGTTTCTTTAACGCCCCACCTCTGGGTTCAATTCAGATCTCTCTGCTGAACTCCAGACCCAGGGATCCACAGCCTCCTTGGAAATCTCTACTTGAATGCCTAGCAGCCACTAAAATCATATTCAAAGCTAGACTCACCATTTTCCTTCACCGCACCTACTCCTCTTCCCATTATACCTGCATCAGTAACACGAATCACCGTCTATCCAACTGCACAAACCAGAAGCCTGGGAATCATTCTTGCCTCCTTCTTACTCTATTGATCTTGCCCCCTAAATCTCTCTCCAAATATTCACATTTTTTCATCCCTGGGCACCTTTATTTCACACCTGGACTACTGCAGCTGCCTGAGTGAGCTCTCAATTTTTGCTATTCTCTAGCTAGAGTGGGCCTTCAAATCCAAACCTGAATATGTCATCATTCTGCTTCAAAAACCTCATTGCCTCCCCCATTGTCTCTTGGATTATCTAAATTCCTCATCATAGCTACAGAGCCCTTCGTGACCTGTGACCTGTCCCCTACCAACTGCCCAGACTCATCTCCTACACTCCCCTTCCACAATTATACCCTCAGTCCCTGTGAATATCTGTCAGTTCCTGGATAGGCCATTGCCGCTTGTCTCCAGGCCTTTTGTACTTACTGCACCTTCCATATGGAATGCCCTCTTCTTCCCCTCACCCGTCCTCTCCATCTGCTAGTCTAACTCCTCATCCTCCGATGTCGGTTCAAAGGTACTTTTCCCAAGAGGCCTCCTTTTTACCCTGGACCCTGTTCACTGCATGTTCCCCTGTGGGCTGCACTTCACTGCCCGTGGCATTTATCCTGCTTCTTGTGGCTGTTCATTTAACATGTCTCCTAAGAGCAGGTCTAGGTCTCATCTACCTTCTTGTCCCCAGTTTCTACCAGTGCTTGGCACAGGGCATATGTTCACCAGGTATGAGGAAGCTATGCAGTCTTGACCTCAGTTCTTGGCCTACTGAAGATACCAACACCCAAAGGAATAACTCAAATACAATGAACTACGTGCTATAATGGATTATGTACGCATGTGGATGCTTGTAGGTATATAGGAATGTGGATGCTTGGATATGAAGTGCTGAAGGAACACAACTAATCTTCTGGGTTAGTAAAGAAAGGTGACATTAGGCTTATCATTCATTCCATTCATTCAATGAATAATTTGAGCCAAGCACTGTTCCTGGAGCTGTGAATACAGCAGAAAACAAGACAAACATTTTCCACGCCTTCCCAGAGCTTATCTTAGTGAGGACAGACAGAAATTAAACTTAAACAAATACTGCCGGGCACGGTGGCTCAAGCCTATAATCCCAGCACTTCGGGAGGCTGAGGCAGGTGGATCACGAGGTCAAGAGATCGAGACCATCCTGGTCAACATGGTGAAACCCCATCTCTACTAAAAATACAAAACATTAGCTGGGCATGGTGGCGCGTGCCTGTAATCTCAGCTACTCAGGAGGTTGAGGCAGGAGAATTGCCTGAACCCAGGAGG
>NW_022436942.1:19016143-19032309 GCF_009761245.1 Sapajus apella
AAAAAAAAAAAAAACAAATAAAATAATTTCAAGTAATGATACATGCTTTGAAGAATGCGAAATACTGTGGATGGTTACCAGGACAGGAGCAATAGGGTGTGTGCCTGTGCACACGTGTGTGTGTGTGCGCGCACGTACACGTGTGTGTGTGCACGTACACGTGTGTGTGTCTGTTTGCTTATGTCAGGTTCCCTGGGAGTTGTCACTTGACTATAACCTGAATGAGGGGATCAGGCCAATTCAAAGATCTGCAAGAGGCAGAGGGAACAATGAGACCCACTGGTTTGAAGGACAGAAAAAGGCCAGTGTGGCAGAAACACAATGAGTACTTATATCTCTATCCCAGACCTTGTCCCTCAATTCCAGAATCACAAAGCCAACTGTCAGCTGGACAGCACCACTAGATGTCTAATAGCCACCTCAACCTTCAATATCCAAAACCAACCTAATTTCCTCCCCCAAACCTGTTCCTTCACACTTTAGTAAATGACAATTCCATCATTTCAGTTGCTCAAGCCAAAAATCTTGGCGTAATCCATGATTCTATCCCACATCCAAACCACCAACAAATCTCATTGGCTCTACCTTCAAAATATATCCAGAATCCAACTCTCCCATCACCTCCACTGCCACCACCCTGGTCTGGGCTGAAACATTTGGATCTTAGCCTTTGTGCAAGGCAGAAACACTGAAGGCTCTCCAGGACTGAGCAGAGAAGTGATGCATGCTTACAGGTGTGTTGGTGCCAACTGGTAAGTTTTGGAGAATGTTGCAAGACAGTTGACATCATGTTTGACTTGGGCATCACGGGAGTATTTATACAACAGATAATGGCAAACATTACAAATCAGGGCTTCTCTCTCACGCCCACAGAGATCTGGGTGTTCAACACTTGCCAACACACAACTGCAGGTACAAATCTGCATTATGGAAAGATAACTCTGGCGGGTGTCATGTAATTCTTTACAGGTGTGCATATTTGTGAATACATGAGAATCACGTGAGGAACTTCTTGCATTCTATATTTGCCTGCCTCCACTCAGCTAAGGACCACTAGATGAGAAGCACTTGTAAAGAAGCTGTTGGCAAGGATGTGGGTGAGAGTGAAAGTACCGACCACAGGAAAGCATAGGAGAGTTTTGAGAGATATCTAGATGCAGAAAGAACAGGCTTTATTTACTCTGAGAGAGCTAGATTCCTTTCCTTCATCTCACTGCTGAGTTGATAATCACAGACTCATTTCTGTGATTCTGTCTTCCCCTCTAATGCAGCCCATGAGGGCAGGGGCCTCACCACTGGTGGGCCATTTGCTCACCACTGTATATTCCGAGCCCAGCCTAATGCCTGGCATATACAGCAAGACCTCACTAAAGAGCCATTAAAGGAATAAAGGAGGGACAATGGGAGGAGAAGAAAGAGTCAAGGATGGCACTCAGGTTTATTGCTGAGGTGACAGAGAGGAGAAATGCGGAAAAAAGATGAAGTGTGATTGGGGGTATGAAGGAGAGGATCTGGGAAATGCTGACTTCAAGTGCCTCTGAATATCCAGATAATGATGTCCAGATGGCCGCTGAAAATAGGTTTTATTTTATTTTATTTTGAGACGGAGTTTCGCTCTTGTTGCCCCGGCTGGAGTGCAGCGGCACAATCTTGGCTCACTGCAACCTCTGCCTCCTGGGTTTAAGTTATTCTCCTGTCTCAGCCTCCTGAGTAGCTGGGATTACAGGCGCCCACCAACACACCCAGCTAATTTTTGTATTTTTAGTAGAGACGGGTTTCGCCATGTTGGTCAGGCTGCTCTTGAACTCCTGACCTCAGGTGATCCATCTGCCTTGGCCTCCCAAAGTGCTAGGATTACAGATGTGAGCCTGAAAATATGTTTTAAACTTTGGATTTAAGGTCTGCAAGGGACCCATTGACTATAAGACACAACCCTCTTCCCTTAGAATCTGAATTGTCCCTGTGGTAGTGCCAATTTCCCTCTCTCAAGACTTACCCGAACCTCGGCCTCCCGGGGCCTCCCATTGAGGTCGCACTTGGACCCATTGCCATAGGTCTGGCTGTGGTAGCGTTTCAGACGATGCTGCTTGGAGGCCTGGAGAAGACATGAGGCAGGAGTGGGGGGACATGAGAAAGATAGCAAAGAGGAAGAATGGCACTGCATCCCCAAAGAGACAAAAGAATGGCCTGCGCCACAGGCTCCAGGAAACTCTGTCCTAGCGGCCACCACGCCCCAAGAAACAGATCAGCTAATCTTGACCCTCCCCTTCTTGTCAGGGCTCTTGGTCAGTGGCCAGAACCCTTTCTCTCCCAGTCCCGCACTCTTGCCACCTTGGCTGTTTCATCATCCCAGTTGAAGGCCGATTGGTAGTAGCCGAGATAGAGGATTTCACCTTTGATCTCTGAATCTGTAAGAGAAGCCACAGTGAAGCACTGTTACTCTTAAGAGAAATAGGAGGTAACTGGGGAGGCAGGTTACCTTCCATCACATGATGCTGAGGGCTTAAGGAAAATATAGGAGTGAGTCACCTTCCATGTGGTATTGCTGGATGTGGCGTCCATAACAGAATTCATATGTCCACCAGTCCTTTGTCTGACAATTAAAAAATAAACAATCAGGGGGATGGAGTGCAGACGTCTTTTCCTGGAACCAGAGTCTCCTGGCTCTAAGACACGTAACCTCTCATCTACTTCCCATCTCCCTTCACTTCCACACTCAATTCTCCAGACTTTCAATATGGAGGGAGAGCTGCTTTCCTTCTGCGACTTGGAGAGAGATCTCTAAAGTCTGTTTTCCACTCGAGATCTTTCCATTCCTCCCTTTTAAAAGATTTTTTAAATCCTTATTTTCCCTCCATAAAGATAAGAAATTATGGTGTCCCTGAAGCAATCATATTATGAATCAAATATGAATTGAACTTCTTGAACATTCTTTGCATTCTTCTGGCCACTGGGAATAGAGCCATAAATAAGATAAAGTCTTTGACCTCATGGAGTTTACATTCTAATGCTGGGATTCAGACAAAAAATAAACAAACTGATACAGTTAATATGATTTCAGATCATGAAAAGTACTACAATGAAAATAAAATAGGATATTGGAGCAGAGACATAGGGCAGGGGGTGACTTTCGCAGGTAGGCTTGTTTAAGGAAATACTCCTCCTACCCCACACAGATCCTCGATCTGGCTTTAGCCCTTTTCTGAGATCTTCTAACCTGCCCCTACATTCAGCAAACTTTCATCTAGTGGTTGCAGGATTCTTGCTTCTTTCCTGTCCGTGTAATCTGTCTACTCCTCCAGTGGTGGTCTTAACCGCTACAGATCCCCCAGATCCTGCCTCGTTCGCTGGCACTCCAGTTCTCAGAAGAAATGCTAGTTCCCAAGCCCTCATTCTATTTAACCCAGTCCCTTTCACCTTCGCCCTCCTTCTATCTAACCCAGTCCCCTTCACCTTCAGTAAGCAGGGAGCATCTCTCATTGGGCTCAACAACTCAGGGATCCCAGGCCCTTGGTAAGTAGGTGTTTCCTCCTCCCTTTCACGCTGGAAGTGAATAGCTCCAGCTGGCAGGCGACACTCATAGCGCTGCTTGTACTTAGAGGAGACAATCACCACGTCCGAAGCTTGGCTCTGGGAAAGAAGGGAGGGTCGGGGGCAAGGAAGCAAAGAAAGGCTGGGATCAGGGAGAACAACAAAATCCCTCTTCAGACCCTGGAGAAGAGCTCAATCGAAGACAGAATAAGCCACAAAACCCTCCAGCTGTATTTGGTAGGTGAGAGGAGAGGGCGCTTCCACTTCTCCACGGGGGTGGAGTCCGGGTGTTTCGATCGTAAACTGGGACCTGAAGGGTGACAGCAGGAAGCCCCACCTCTCCCAATTCCTGGCCCCCAGAGAATGGGTCTTAGTCTGCGACCCCCAGGAGTCAACGTAAACGCACTACCTACTATTCCCGATCCCCCGTAAGCTCCAGCCCCAGACTCGGCAGCTGCCCTTCTTCCTCTATCTCTTCCCCGCTTCCTCTTCTGCCCGGACCCTTGCCCCTTATACGCCTCTCACCTGCCCTCCCATGACAGGCAACGGCAGGATCTCGATCCCATAACGCATTTCACTCAGCTCCTCCAGGTTCAGGCTCCCGACACCGCCAGTCAGACTTGCAGGTAACAGGAGCCCCAGAAGCAGCAGTCCTAACACACTGGGCAGCAGCGTTTCCGTCGCCATCTTTCGTTCCCCTTCTTATCCAGAGAATCTGTTTCCGCCCTAAGCCTGGCGGCGGCCTCAACACGCCCATCGGCGCCACACGACTTCATTGGCTGTACGTTCTATGCCTTCTACGTACCCTGTTCCTATTTGTAAACGTAGCTCCAAGGCCCGGGGAGGTGGATGACGATGATTTAGAAAAATCAATCGCTGTCCGTGATTGGTCAGAGACCAGCCAATCATCGACAAGATCAAACCCCTCTCACCTTCCCGCATTTCAGAGGCGTGGTCTATGCGCTTGGCCCTTTTAAGTTTGCCCTCTGTCTTCGCCCAGCTGTCACGCGCATCTCGTCGCTTTTTCAGACGTTTCTTGCATTGTATCCTGCCCGCCGCCGGGCGGAGTATTGAGGTACATAGGTGGCGTGCACAGTATCCGTGGAAATTATTCAATGCTTATTGCCAATTATTATACAGACGCTTATCTCTTTTCATATGTATATGTGTATATATATATCTTTGGGACAATCAGATAATTTGTGTCAAAATCTTTCTATACGATCCCGCAGTTGACCTCCAATAAAATTATCCTAATGAAATAATGGGGACAGTCATACACAGTGGCACGCGCCAGTGGTATCAGCTACTCCAGAGGCTAAGGCAGGAGGATCTCTTGAGCTCAGGAGTTCAAGTGCAGCCTGTGCAACACAGCGAAATCCCATCTCAAATAGGTAAGTAAATACACACACACACATACATACATACATACATACATACATACATACGGGGGCTTCCAGTTAAAGGTGAAATTACGTATTACTCTCCAGGCCATAAGAAAGTGAAAGGAGATAACAACAGCAACATTTTGGAAGCTGAAAATCAAACGGAAGAATGGTAACTGGTTTAGCAAACTTAAGAACATTGGTTCTGAAACAAAGGTAAACAAAAGCCCGATTATATCTTTGGAAAAACCTCTCGGGAATATCACCAGCCTCAAAGAAAAATCCCAAAGATACCCTCATCAGAGTTCTCTTAATGACATAGATAATTAGAATGAATTCTACATCTAAGACTTTGGCCTGTGTGCCCCAGCCCTCATTCTATTTTCCAGTCAGCTTTTTAGTGTTCTTACTCTTCAAAATAAACAGACAGCCAGGGATCATTAAACATTTAAGGAAGGACTTTAATATATAAGAAGAAACAAAAATAAACAAGAAGGTAAAAGCAAATGAGAGGAAACATAAATTGCAAAGGAGGAAAAAAAATCACTAAAAATAAATCATTTAAAAATAGGCCAGACAGGGTGGCTCACGCTTTGTAATTCCAAAACTTTGGGAGGCCAAGGTGGGCAGATCCTTGAGGTCAGGAGTTAAAGACCAGCCTGCCTAACATGGTGAAACCCAGTATCTACTAAAATTACAAAAATTAGCTGGGCATGGTGGCATGTGCCTATAGTTCCAGCTACTCAGGAGGCTGAGGCAGAAGAATTAACTGAACCTGGGAGGCAGCAGTTGCAGTGAGCCGAAATTGCACCACTGCACTCCAGCCTATTTTAGACGGAGTCTAAAACAACAACAAAACATTTAAAAATAATCCATCATCAGACTTCTGAAAGAGATATTGTAATGCATCAATAAAATAACAACAGGAAACTACTTGAGAGTAACTACTATTCAGATTTTTTTAAAAAGAGCTCTTGGAAATTAAAACCATGTTACAGAAGCAAAAATTCTATACAAAGAAAGACAAGTTGAAGATCAAATTTGTTCTACTTTAGGAGAAAACATAAAAATGAAAGGATCAGTCCAGTAGATATCTACTAAATAAGAGTTCTTGGCCGGGCGCGGTGGCTCAAGCCTGTAATCCCAGCACTTTGGGAGGCCGTGGTGGGTGGATCACGAGGTCAAGAGATCGAGACCATCCTGGTCAACATGGTGAAACCCCGTCTCTACTAAAAATACAAAAAATTAGCTGGGCATGGTGGTGCGTGCCTGTAATCCCAGCTACTCAGGAGGCTGAGGCAGGAGAATTGCCTGAATCCGGGAGGCGGAGGTTGCGGTGAGCCGAGATCGCGCCATTGCACTCCAGCCTGGGTAACATGAGTGAAACTCCATCTCAAAAAAAAAAAAAAAAAAAGAGTTCTAAATTAGAGTTCCAGAAAGAGAACAGAAAATCAGAAGAGAATAAATCATCAAAAAATTATTTAAAAGTACTATCCCAAACTGAAGAACAGAGTCTCCAAATGGAATGGACACCCTAAGTATCCAGAACAACAAATCAAACCCACACCAAGACACATCATTATAGAACTCAGAGCACTGGACACAGAGAAACAATTCTAAAAGCTTCCAGAGAGAAAGAACAAGTTGCTTACACAGATGAAAAATCAGAACATGTGACTTCATGTTACTGCTTTGTTAATAAATTTTAAAAAAAAATCAGAACAGTGTTAAGATTAAGAATCAGAGCACCACGCTACCCAAATCAATCTATAGATTCAATGCAATCCCTATCAAAATACCAGTGACATTCTTCACAAAAATAGAAAAGACAACTCTAAAAGACCTAGAATGGAACCAAAAAAGACCTAGAATAGCCAAAACTATCCTGAGCAAAAAGAACAAAACTGGGGGAATCACATTACCTGACTTCAAATGATTCTACAGAGCTATAATAACCAAAACAGCATGGTACTGGCATAAAAACAGACACAGACCAATGGATCAGAATGCAGAACCCAGAAACAAATCCCTATGTCTGTAGTGAACTCATTTTTGACGAAGATACCAAGAACAGACACTTCAATAAATGGTACTGAGAAAACCAAATATCCATATGCAGAAGAATAAAACTTGACCCCTATCTCTTGCCATATATAAAAACCAAATCAAAATGGCTTAAAGACAAATTTATGACCTGAAACTATGAAACTACCACAAGGAAACATTGAGGAGACTCTCCAGGACATAGGTCTGGGCAAAAATTTGTTGAGCTACCCCACAAGCACAGGCAACCAAAGGAAAAATGGACAAATAGGATTAAGTTAAGTTAAAAAGCTTCTGCACAGTAAAGGAAACAATCAACAAAGTGAAGAGACAACCCACAGAATGGGAGAAAATACTTGCAAACTACTCATCTGACAAGGGAGTAATAACCAGAATATATACGGAGCACAAACAACTCTATTAAGAACAAAATCTAAGGGCCGGGCGCGGTGGCTCAAGCCTGTAATCCCAGCACTTTGGGAGGCCGAGGCGGGTGGATCACGAGGTCAAGAGATCGAGACCATCCTGGTCAACATGGTGAAACCCCGTCTCTACTAAAAATACAAAACATTAGCTGGGCATGGTGGCACGTGCCTGTAATCCCAGCTACTCAGGAGGCTGAGGCAGGAGAAATGCCTGAACCCAGGAGGCGGAGGTTGCGGTGAGCCGAGATCGCGCCATTGCACTCCAGCCTGGGTAACAAGAGCGAAACTCCGTCCCAAAAAAAAAAAAAAAAGAACACAATCTAATAACCTGATTTTAAAGTGGGCAAAAGATCTGAATAGACAGTTCTTGAAAGAAGACATACAAATGGCAAACAGGCATATGAAAAGGTGCTCAACATCATTGATCATCAATTAAATGCAAATCAAAACTACAATGAGTTATTATCTCACACCAGTTTAAATGGCTTTTATCCAAAAGACAGGCAATAACTAATGTTGGAGAGGACGTGGAGAAAAGGGAACCCTCATACAGTGTTGGTGGGAAGGTAATTTTTTTTTTTTTTTGGTCAGAGTCTTACTCGGTTGCGTAGGCCAGAGTGCAGTGGCAAGACCTTGGCTCACTGCAACCTCCACCTTCTAGGTTCAAACGACTCTCCTGCCTCAGCCTCCCAAGTACCTGGGACTACAGGCGCACACCACCATGGCCAGCCAATTTATATATATTTTTAGTAGAGATGGGGTTTCACAATGTTGGCCAGATTAGCCTTGAACTCCTGACCTCAGGTGATCCGCCTGCATCGGCCTTCCAGAGTGCTGGGATTACAGGCATGAGCCACCGCGCCCGGCCAGGAATGTAAATTAGTACAACCGCTGTGGAGAACAGTTTGGAGGTTCCTCAAAAAACTAAAAATAGAGCTTCCATACAATCCAGCAATCCCACTGGTGGGTATAAACCCAAAAGAAAGGAAATCAGTATATCGAAATGATATCTGCACTCCTATTTTTGTTGCAGCACCATTCACAATAGCTAAGATTTGGAAGCAACCTAAGTGTCCATCAACAGATGGATTTAAAAATGTAGTACATGGCTGGGCACGGTGGCTCAAGCCTGTAATCCCAGCACTTTGGGAGGCTGAGGCGGGTGGATCACGAGGTCAAGAGATTAAGACCATCCTGGTCAACATGGTGAAACCCCATCTCTACTAAAAAAAAAAAAAAAATACAAAAAACATTAGCTGGGCATGGTGGCGCGTGCCTGTAATCTCAGCTACTCAGGAGGTTGAGGCAGGAGAATTGCCTGAACCCAGGAGGCGGAGGTTGCGGTGAGCCGAGATCGCACCATTGCACTCCAGCCTGGGTAACAAGAGTGAAACTCTGTCTCAAAAAAAAAAAAAAAAAAAAAAAAATGTAGTACATATACACATAGGAGTAGTTACAATTCAGCTGTGAAAAAGGATGAGATCCTGTCATCTGCAACAACATGGATGAAACTGCAGGTTATTATGTCAAGTGAAATAAGCCAGGCACAGAAAGACAAACTTTGTATGTTCTTACTTATTTGTGAGAGCTAAAAATCAAAGCAGTTGAACTCAGGGAGATACAGAGTAGAAGGATAGTTTTCAAAGGCTGGGAAGGGTAGTGGAGAGTTGGGGAGAAGTGGGGATGGCTAATGGGTACAAAACATAGAAATAATGAAAAAGACCTAATATTTGATAGCATAACAGGGTGACTATAGTCAATAATAATTTAATTATACATTTCTAAATAACTAAAAGAGTATAACTGGATTGTTTGTAACACAAAGAATAAATTCTTGAGGGGATGGATACCCCATTTTTCATGATGTGATTATTACTTATTGTATGTCTGTATCAAAGTATCTCATGTACCCCATAAACATATATATACCTACTGTGTCCTCATGCAAATTAAAAATACAGTTTCTTGAATTTAAAAATAAAAAAGGAATCAGAACAGCATTGGGCTTACAAACTCATCAACATTGGGAGGGCTGGGTGTGGTGGCTCACTCCTGTAATCCCAGCACTTTGGGAGGCTAAGATGGGAGGATCACTTGAGCCCAAGAGTTCAAGACCACTAGCCTGGGCAACATAGGGATACCCGATCTTTACAAAAAATAAAAAATAAAAAAAATAGCCAGGAATGGTGGCAAGTGCCTGTGATCCTAGCTACTTGGGAAGCTGAGGTGGGAGTACTGCTTGAGCCCTGGAGGTCAAGGCTGCAGTGAGCCGTGATCATGCCACTGCACACCAGCCTGGGTGATAAGAGTGAGACCCTGTCTCTTAAAAAAGAAAAAATACATTGAAAGCTAGCAAATAATATAAAATACCTTCAAATTTGTTAGGAAAATTATTTACAACCTATAATTCTATGCTCTACCAAACTATAATTTTTTTTTGATTCAACATTATTTTTGTATAAATTTGTGGAACACAAGTGCAGTTTTGTTACATACATAGATTGTGTAGTAGTGAAGTCAGGGTTTTTAGGATTTCCATTACCCAAACAATGTGCATTGTACCCATTGAGTAATTTCTCATCATCCAGCCCCCTCAAACTCCCTCATCCTTCCGAGTCTCCATTGTCTATTATTTCACACTCGACATCGATGTGTACACATTATTTAGCTCCCACTTATAAGTGAGAACATGCAATTTGTCATTCTGTGTCTGACTTGTTTCACTTAAGATAATGGTCTTCCGTTCCATCCATGTTTATGCAAAAGACAGACTTCATTCTTTTTTATGACTGAATAGTATTCCGCTGTATATATAGACTACATTTTCTTTAACCAATCACCCATTGATGTACGCTTAGATTGATTCCATGTCTTTGCTATTGTGAATAGGGTTGCAGTAAACACTCAAAATGTTTACTGCAAAAAGATACATCAGTATTTTTTTAATATAATGATTTCTTTTCTTTGGGTAGATCCCCAGTAATGGGATTGCGGGATCAAGAGGTAGTTCTATTTTTTAGTTCTTTGAAAAATCTCCATACTGTTTTCCATAGAAGTTGTACTAATTTACGCTCTTACCAACAGTGTTTAAGTGTTCTCTTTTTTCATATCCTCATCAACATCTGTTAGTTTTTGACTTTTCAATAATAGCCATGGTTGTAATAGCCACTGTTGTAAGATGGTATCTCACTGTGGTTTTAATTTACATTTCTCTGATGATTAGTGATGTAGAGCATTTTTTCATATGTTTATTGGCCATTGTATGTCTTTTTTTGAAAAAAAAATGTCTATTCGTATCCTTTGCTCACTTTAAATGGGGTTATTTTAGATTTTTGTCAAGTTTTAGTTCCTTTTATATCCTGATATTAGACCCTTGTGGATGCATATTTTGCAAATAGTTTCCCCCATTCTGCAGGTTGTCTGTTCATTCTGTTGACTATTTCTTTTGCTAGGCAGAAGCTTTCTAGTTTAATTAAGTCCCATTTGCCTGTTTTTGTTTTTTGTTGCCTGTGCTTTAGAGGTCTTAGTCATGAATTATTTGCCTAGGCCAATGTCCAGAAGAGTTTTTCCTAGGTTTTCAGCTAGTATTTTTATAGTTTCAGGTCTTACATTTAAGTCTTGAGTCCATCTTGAGTTGATTTTTGCATGTAGTAAAAAATATGGGTCCAGTTTTATTCTTCTGCACATGGCAATCCAATTTTCCCAGCACTGTTTATACCATTTGTTGAAAAGGATATTCTTTCCTGTGTGTGTGTGTGTGTGTGTGTGTGTGTGTGTGTGTGTGTGTGTGTTTATTATTTATTTACTTTTTTTTTTTTTTGAGACGGAGTTTCGCTCTTGTTACCCAGGCTGGAGTGCAATGGCGCGATCTCGGCTCACCACAACCTCCGCCTCCTGGGTTCAGGCAATTCTCCTGCCTCAGCCGCCTGAGTAGCTGGGATTACAGGCACGCGCCACCGTGCCCAGCTAATTTTTTGTAGTTTTAGTAGAGACGGGGTTTCACCATGTTGACCAGGATGGTCTCGATCTCTTGACCTCGTGATCCACCCGCCTCGGCCTCCCAAAGTGCTGGGATTACAGGCGTGAGCCACCGCGCCCGGCTATTTATTTACTTTTTGAGACAGGGTCTTGCTTTGTTGCCCAGGCTAGAGCGCAGTGGCACTCTCATGGCTCACTGCAGCTTTGACTTCCCAGACTCAAGTAATCCTCCCATCTCAGCCTCCTGGTAGCTGGGATTACAGGCACATGCTACCACTCCTGGATCATTTTTTAAATTAATTTTTTATAGAGATGGAGTCACTATATTGCCCAGGCTAGCCCAGAGTGTGTTCTTGTTGACTGTGTCAAAGATCAGGCCAGGCCGGGCGCGGTGGCTCAAGCCTGTAATCCCAGCACTTTGGGAGGCCGAGGCGGGTGGATCACGAGGTCAAGAGATCGAGACCATCCTGGTCAACAAGGTGAAACCTCGCCTCCACTAAAAATACAAAAATTAGCTGGGCATGGTGGCACGTGCCTGTAGTCCCAGCTACTCAGGAGGCTGAGGCAGGAGAATTGCCTGAACCCAGGAGGCGGAGGTTGCGGTGAGCCGAGATCGCGCCATTGCACTCCAGCCTGGGTAACAAGAGCGAAACTCCGTCTCAAAAAAAAAAAAAAAAAAAAAAAAAGATCAGGCCAGGCATAGTGGCTCATGCCTGTAATTCCAACACTTTGGAAGGCTAAGGCAGAAGGATGACTTGGGGCCAGGAGTTTGAGACCAGCCTGGGCAGACCCTGACTCTATAAAAAATGAAATTAAAAAAATTAGCTGTGCATGGGGGTGTATGACTATAGTCCTGAGCTACTCTAGAGCTGAGGCAGGAAGATTGCTTAAGCCCAAGAGGTCCAGACTGCAGTGAGCCATGATCATACCACTGTACTGCAGCCTGAGCAACAGAGTGAGACCTTGACTAAAAAAAAAAAATTTGACTGTAAATATGCGCCTCTATTTCTGGGTTCTCTATTTTGTTCCATTGATCTATGTGTCTATTTTTAAATGAATACCATGCTGTTTTGTTTACTATAGCCGTGTAGTACAATTTCAAGTCAGATAATGTGATTTCTCCAGCTTTGTTTATTTTGCTTAAGAATGTTCTGGATATTTAGGCTCCTTTTTGTTTCCATATAAAATTTTTAAGACTTTTTTTCTAATTCCATGAAAAATAATCTTAGTATTTTGATAGGGATTGCACTGAATCTATAGATTGCTTTGGATAGTATGTTCATTTTAACAATATTAATTCTTCCAATCAATGAGCATGGGATGTTTTCCCCTTTGTTTGTGTCACCTATGATTTCTTTCATCAGTGTTTTATAGTTTTTCTTATAGAATTCTCTCACCTCCTTGGTTAATATATTCCTAGACATTTTATTTTTTCATAGATAATGTAAATGAGATTGCCTTCTTCATTTTATTCTCAGCTTGATCATTATTAGTGAATACAAACACTCTTGATTTTTGTATATTTATTTTGTATCCTGAAACTTTACTAGATTAATTGATCAAATCTAAGAGGTTTTTTTGGTGGAGTCTTCAGGTTTTTGTAGATATAAGATCATATCAGGCCAGGCTCAGTAGCTCAGGCCAGGCTCAGTAGCTCATGCCTGTAATCCCAGCACTTTGGGAGGGTAAGGCGGGAGGATCATGAGGTCAAGAGATCAAGACCATCCTGACCAACATGGTGAAACCCCGTCTCTACTAAAAATGCAAAAATTAGCTGGGCATGGTGGTGTGTGCCTGTAGTCCTAGGAGGCTGAGACAGGAGAATCGCTTGAACCCAGGAGGCAGAGGTTGCAGTGAGCTGAGATTGTGCCACTGCATTCCAGACTGGCGACAGAGTGAGACTCCATCTCAAAAAATAAAAATCATATCATCAGTGAACAGGGATAATTTGATATCTTATTTTCTAGTTTGGCTTCCTCTTTTCTAGTTTGGATGCCTTTTATTTCTTTCTCTCTTGCTTGATTGCTCTGGCTAGGACTTTCAGTCCTATGTTGAATCAAACTATGATTTAATTGTGAATCCAGAACAAAAACAATTTCAGACATGCAAGTTTTCAAAATATTGATATTTTTCATGCATTGCTTTTCAGAAAGATAGAAGATTTATTATGCCAAGACAAATTAGTCAGTCAAAAAGAGAGAGAGAGAGAGAAATACATGAAGTCCAAGAAATGGGATCCAGCACAAATGAGACAAAAGGACTCTCCAGGACAATGGTGAAGGAAGATGCCAAATTGTAGGCATGACTAGAGATTAATTCACCAAAATTAGGACCGTTCAAAAGGGTTTGGGAGTGATTTCTTCAAGAAATACATAGAATATCTAATGCATTTTAACTTAGGGAGAAGAGATTTGCTTGAGAAGAGTTTGCAGATATATTAGTGGCAAGTTGGTAGAAAGCTAAGGAGGATAAAAGACAATTATTAATTCTAATAAAAATAAAAGGTTGTGCTGGAAAAGCTAAATGGATTTCTGTTTTCTTCAATATAGTGGGTTAGGTATTCAACTGATACTCCCACACACACACACACAAAAAAAAAAACAACTAAAGAATGCGGGGGGAAATGGAAATATCTTCTTAAAAGCATGGTAGAGCCCAGAAGACGGTAAAGCATCAACAGACCAAAATATAAAGGGGGTCAGAAACCTAAAGAATTATTCAAAACTTAGCAGTCACATTTGCTTGGAGGGCATCTACCACATTTACAGACTTGAGCTTTGTTTTCTAGAGGAAATGATAAAAGACTCGCCAGGGTGGAGAGTCAGAGATCCCCTCTGTACTGAACCTTCCCTTACCTCCCCATTCCTGAGGAACTGCAAACAAAAGCTACCTTGGTGTCAGAGCAGAGGAATTTGTGACCACAAGCGGAGCCTTAAAGAAATTTTCAGTATAATTTCAGATCTGGGTAGTTTAAAAACAGACAAACAGGCCGGGCGCGGTGGCTCAAGCCTGTAATCCCAGCACTTTGGGAGGCCAAGGCGGGTGGATCACGAGGTCAAGAGATCGAGACCATCCTGGTCAACATGGTGAAACCCCGTCTCTACTAAAAATACAAAAAATTAGCTGGGCATGGTGGCACGTGCCTGTAATCCCAGCTACTCAGGAGGCTGAGGCAGGAGAATTGCCTGAGCCCAGGAGGCGGAGGTTGCGGTGAGCCGAGATTGCGCCATTGCACTCCAGCCTGGGTAACAAGAGCGAAACTCCGTCTCAAAAAAAAAAAAAAAACAAAAAAACAGACAAACAAAAAAATCTACTTAATTTGTACACTTAGTTTGAAGTGGTCCTGAAGAGGTGAGTATAATGCACCCAGGCATGTGGCAGAAACAAATCCAAATATACACTAGAAAAATGTCTTTTCATCCTAGCACCATAAAAAGCCCACAAGTCATTTCTCAAGGAAAATTAGTAGCTCATAAACACACACATACACACACACACACACACACACACACACACGGGGAGACAAGACATCATAAATAAGAACCAGAAGAAATAACAACAGCAAAAATGGAACCCAAAAGACTTTAGATACTGTAATTATCTGGTATAGATTCTAAAATAATTTCATTTACTTTGTTTAAAAATTAAAAGAGAAACAAGAATATATTGAAAAACAGAAAACCAAATAAATAAGGAATAACTAAGTAATAATGTAGCACATTTAAAAATAGAAGCTCCAGAAATAAAAGGTATATAGTTTTAAATTAAAAAATGAGACTTTACTGAATTCATTTATCAGATCTAGGAGCTTTCTGGATGAGTCTTTAGGGTTTTCTATGTATATGATCCTATCCATACACCACCCCAGCAACCAAGCTGAGAATCAAATCAAGAACTCAATCCCTTTACAACAGCTGCAAAAAAAATAAAATACTTAGGAATATATTTAATCAAGGAGGTGAAAGAGCTCTACAAGGAAAACTACAAAATACTGCTGAAAAAAATCCTAGATGACATAAACAAATGGAAATATACCCCATGCTCACAGATGGCTAGACTCAATATTATGAAAATGACTACACTGCCCAAAGTGATCTACAGATTCAATACAATTCCCATCAAAGTACCATTGTCATTCTTCACAGAACTAGAAAAAACAATCCTAGAATTCATGTGGAACAAAAAAGAACCCACATAGCCAAACCAAGACTAAGCAAAAAGCACAAATCTAGAAGCAGCACATTGTCACATTACCTGACTTCAAACTATACTACAAGGCTATAGTTAACAAAACAGCATGGTATTGGTATAAAAATAGGCACATAGACCAATGGAACAGAATGGAGAATCCAGAAATAAAGCCAAATACTTGCAGCTCACTGATCTTTGATAAAGCAAACAAAAACATAAATCGCGGAAAGGACACCCTATTCAATCAATGGTGTTGGGAAAACTGGCATGCCATGCGTAGAAAAATGAAACTAGATCCTCATATCTTACCTTATATAAAAATCAACTCGGCCGGGCACGGTGGCTCACGCCTGTAATCCCAGCACTTTCGGAGGCCGAGGCGGGTGAATCATGAGGTCAAGAGATTGAGACCATCCTGGTCAACATGGTGAAACCCCGTCTCTACTAAAAATACAAAACATTAGCTGGGCATGGTGGCGTATGCCTGTAATCCCAGCTACTCAGGCGGCTGAGGCAGGAGAATTGCCTGAACCCATGAGGCGGAGGTTGCGGTGAGCCGAGATCGCGCCATTGCACTCCAGCCTCATGGGTTCAGGCAATTCTCCTGCCTCAG
>NW_022436942.1:19032409-19107747 GCF_009761245.1 Sapajus apella
GGCTGAGGCAGGAGAATTGCCTGAACCCATGAGGCGGAGGTTGCGGTGAGCCGAGATCGCGCCATTGCACTCCAGCCTGGGTAACAAGAGTGAAACTCCGTCTCAAAAAAAAAAAAAAAAAAAATCAACTCAAGATGGATATAAGACTTCAACCTAAGACCTGAAACTATAAAAATTCTAGAAGATAGCATTAGAAAAAACTCTTCTAGACATTGACTTAAGCAAAAAATTCATGACTAAGACCCCAAAAGTAAATGCAACAACTACAACAACAACAAAAGACCTAATTAAACTAAAAAGCTTCTGCACAGCAAAATAAATAATCAGCAGAGTAAACAGACAATCCACAGAGTGGGAGAAATATTTACAAACTATGCAACTGACAAAGGACTAATATCCAGAATCTACAATACATTCAAACAAACCAGCAAGAAAAAAGCAAATAATCCCATCAAAAAGTTGGCAAAGGACATGAATATACAAAGAGCCAACAACATCTGAAAAAGTGCTCAACATCACTAATTATCAGGGAAATGCAAATTAAAACCACAATGAAATACCACCTTACTTCTGCAAGAATGGCCATAATAAAAAAGTGAAAAAGATAACAGATGTTGGTGTGGATGTGGTAAAAGGGAAACACTTTTACACTGCTGGTGGGAATATAAACTAGTACAACCACTAAGGAAAACATTATGGAGATCCTTTAAAAACTAAAAGTACAAGTACTATTCAATCCAACAATCCCACTACTGGGTATCAACCTAAAGGAGAAGAAGTCATTATAAGATTACAGCAGTACAATTTGCAGTTGCAAAAATATGAAACCAACCTAAGTGCCCATCAACCAATTCGTGGATAAAGAAAATGTGATATATATACACCACAGAATACTAGTCAGCCTTAAAAAAGAACAAAATAATGTATTTTGCAGCAACTTGAATGGAACTAGAGGCCATTATTCTAAGTGAAGTAACTCAGGAATGGAAAACCAAATACTCTATGTATGTTCTCAGTTATAAGTGGGAGTTAAGCTGTGAGAATGCGAAGGCATAAGAATAATATAATGGACTTTGGGAACTTAGAGGTGGAGCGGGGAAGGAAGATGAGGAATAAAAAACTACATATTGGGTACAGTGTACACTGCTTGGGTGACAGGTGCACCAAAATTTCAGAAATCACCACTAAAGAACTTATCCATGTAACCCAAAACCACCTGTACTCCAAAATTTATTGAAAAATAAAAATAAAAACTAGGCGGGCATGGTGGCTCATGCCTGTAATCCCAGCACTATGGGAGGCTGAGGTGGGATGATCACTTGAAGTCAGGAGTTTGAGACCAGCCTGACCAACATGGTGAAATCCCATCTCTGCTAAAAATACAAAAATTAGCCGGGCATGATGGTGGATGTCTGTAATCCCACCTACTTGGGAGGCTGAGGCAGGAGAATCCCTTGAACCCAGGGGGCAGAGGTTGCAGTGAGCCAAGATTGCACCATTGCGTAATACATAAATACTCACATATTTATTAATGGAATGATATAATGCCTGGTATGTGCATTAAAATAATCCTGTGGGAGTCCAGGAGAAATTGGTGGGACATAGATGAAACAAAATTAAACATATTTTGTAATTGCTGCAGCAAGATGATAGGTACATAGAGATTTGTTATACTTTTTATTGTGTTTGAAATTTTCCATTTAAAATTTCTTTTAAGTAACCCAAAGACCAGTTTAGATTTAACTGAATATAGGATTAATGAATTGAAAGACAGATGAGAATAAATTATCCAGAATAGGCCAGACGGGGTGGCTTTGCCTGCAGGTGAATCACCTGAGGTTGGGAGTTCGAGACTGGCCTGACCAACATGGAGAAACCCTGTCTCTACTAAAAATACAAAATTAGCTGGGCGTGGTGTCACATGCCTGTAATCCCAGCTACTCGGGAGGCTGAGGCAGGAGAATTGCTTGAACCCAGGAGGCAGAGGTTGCAGTGAGCTGAGATAGCACCATTGCACTCCAGCCTGGTCAATAAGAGCGAAACTCTGTCTCAAAAAAAAATTATCCAGAATAAAATGCAGAGCAACAAAGAGGAGAGTATGAAAGAGAAAGATACATGAAGAGTAGAGAAAAGTCTAACTAATTGGAGTTCTGGAATGAGAAGAGAGCATGGTGCAAAGCTAATGGTTAGGCATTTTTCAGAATTAATGAAAGATACAAATCAACAGATGCAAGAGGCCCACAAATTTCAAGTAGGATAGATAAAAAGAGGTCCATATATAAACATAATATGGCGAAACTGAATAACATTAAAGGAAAACAGCAGATCTTAAAAGCAGCCAGATTGTGGGATATATGGGTATATGCGTTTGTCAAAACTCACTGCTCTAATACAGGTAAGGTCTGTGTACTTCATTGCATGCAACTCTTACCAGAGTAAAAAATCAAATTAAAAGCAGCTGGAGAAACAGATTCCCTACAAAGGAGCAGCAGTTTAGACTGAAAACTGACTTACAGCAACAGTAAAAGGCAGAAAACAATGGTTGATACCTTTTTTTTTTTTTTTTAATAGAGATGGGGTTTCACCAGGTTGGCCAGGCAGGTCTCGAACTCCTGACTTCAGGTGATCCACCCACCTCAGCCTCCCAAAGTGCTGGGATTGCAGGTGTGAGCCACCGTGCCTGGCCTAATAGTTGATATCTTTAATGCGATGAAAGAAAATAACTCCCACTAGAAATTTTATGACTAGAGTAAATACATTTCAATAATGAGGATAGCCAGGTGTGGTGGTTCATGCCTGTAATCCCAGAACATTGGGAGGCCAAGAGGAGAGTATCACTTCAGGCCAGGAGTTCAGGCCAGGAGTTCCAGACCAGCTGGGCTACATAGGGAGACCCTGTCTCTACAAAAAAAAAAAGAAAAAGGAAAAAAAAAAAGAAAGAGAGAGAGACTACAGCAATAACATTCATGTCTTCTGGAATTTAAGTAAAAATATAGAATTAAAACACACTAAAACAATAATATAGACATTAGTAGGTGGGCGAACAAATTTAAATTGTTCTAGGCTTCTTATATTGTCGGCAAGGATAGTGTGCTGATTATCAAACTATGTCTTTCAGCTTCAGATCCACCCTTCTGTACACCATGATGCTGGGGCTGGTATTTTGCAAACCACATTTTGTTTTCTTTCTTTCTTAGATGGACTATTTTTTCAAACAGCAGAGTTAGGTTCACAATGAAACTGATCAGAAAATATGAGCATTTTCATATACCTTTTGTCCCCGCACATGTCAACATCCTGCTCCAGAATGGCACACTTTTTACAGCTGACGAGCCTATATTGATACATCATTATCACCCAAGGTCCACAGCTTACACATGGGTTCACTGTGGTGAACACAACCCTGTGTTGTATATTTTATGGGTTTGGATAAACGTACATGTATCCATCATTTAAGTATCATACAGAATGGTCTTACTGCCCTAAAAGTCCTCTCTGGTCCACTCCTGTATCCCTTCCCCTACCCCAGTCCCTAGCAACCACTGATTGTTTTATTGTCTCCATAGTTTTGCCTGTGATTCCAATGAATGACACATCATTGGAATCACAGTATACAGCCTTTTTGGCTGGCTCCTTTTACTTAGTTATATACATTCAATGCATGTTCCTCCATATCTTCTTATGACTTAATAGCTCATTTCTTTTTAGCACTGAATAATATTTCACGTGCGGATGTACCATAATTTAGCTATCCATTCACCTACAGAAGGACATCTTGGTTGCTTACAAGTTTTGACAATTCAGGATAAAGCTGCTATAAACACCCATGTGCAAGTTTTCATGTGAACATAAGTTTTCAACTAATTTGAGCATATACCAAAAAACATAAATGCTGGATCATATTGTAAGAGTATATTTAGTATTGTAAGAAATTGCCAAACTGCCTTCCAAAGTAGCTGGGCCATTTGGCATTCCCACCAACAATGAGCGAGAGCTCCTGTTGCTCTACATTTTTGCCAGCATTTGGTGTTTTCAGTGTTCTAGATTTTGGCCATTCTAATAAGTGTGTAGTGGTATCTCATTTTGGTTTTCATTTGCAGTTCCCTGAAGACATATGATGTGGAGTATCTTTACATATGCTTGTTCATTTGCCTTTTTTTTTTTTTTTTTTTTGGAGACTCACTCTGTCATCCAGTGGCACAATCATGGCTCACTGCAGCACGAACCTCCTAAATTCAAGCAATCCTCAGCCAGCAAGTTACTGGGACTACAGGTACATGCCACCATGACCTGCTGATTTTTGTATTTTTTTGTGGAGACGGGGTTTTGCCATGTTGCCCAGACTGGTCTTGAACTCCTGGGCTCAAGTGATCCTCCCACCTTGGCCTCTCAAAGTGCTAGGATTACAGGCATAAGCCACCGCACCCGGCCTGTTTGCCATATTTTAATTTGTTGTCTTCATTGGGAGGGTGTCTGCTCAGGTCTTTTGTCCATTTTTAATTGGGTTGTTCATTTTCTTATTGGAATGTTTAGTTTTATGCATCAACTTGGCTCTGTCTGTTGGAGTTCTGGAGGATAAGAGAGAATGGAGCAAAGCTAAGGGACGCACAGATAGCTGCTAAAACATTATTTCTGGCTGTGTCTGTGAGGTTGTTTCCAGAAGAGGTTAACATGTGAATCAGGAGACTGAGTAAAGAAGATTGCATTCACCAGTGTGAGCGGGCATTATCCAATCTGTTGAGGGCCTGAATAAAACAGAAAAGATTGGGGAAAGGCAAATTTGTGCTTTGCTTGAGGTGGAACATCCATCATCTCCTGCCCTGGATCATCAGTGTTCTTGGTTCTTAGGCCTTTTTTTTTTTTTTATTATATTTTTTTTTGTTTTTTTTGAGATGGAGTCTTGCTCTGTCACCCAGGCTGGAGTACTGTAGTGCAATCCCAGCTCATTGCAACCTCTACCTTCCAGGTTCAAGCAATCCTCCTGCCTCTGCCTCCCAAGTAGCTGGGATTACAGGCACATGTCACCACACCCGGCTAATTTTTGTATTTGTAGTAGAGACCACACCTGGCTAATTTTGTATTTGTATTTCACCATGTTGACTAGGCTGGTCTCCAATTCCTGACCTTAAGTGATCCACCTGCTTCAGCCTCCCAAATTATAGGCGTGAGCCACCACACCTGGCCTTGGTTCTTAGGCCTTTGGACTCAGACTGAGACTTAACACCATTGGTTCCCTGATTTACAGGTGATAGGTTTGGACCAGAACTACAGCACTGGCTTTCCTGGCTTCCAGCTTGCAGATGACAGATAGTGGGACTTAATCATTGTGTAAACCAATCTCTCATAATAAATATCTCTCTATCTGCCTATCTACCTTCCTACCTACCTTTCTATTTACTTATCTATCTATCCTATTGATTCTGTTTCTCTGGAAAACCTGACTAAATACATTTGTTGTTGAGTGTTAAGAGTTCTTTGATATTTTGGAAATTAGTCCTTCATTGGAAACATCTTTTACAAATATGTGTGTGTGTGTGTGTGTGTGTGTGTGTGTGTGTGTGTGTGTGTGTGTGTTCTTGCTGTGTCACCTAGGCTGGAGTGCAGTGGCATAATCATGGCTCACTGCAGCCTTGAGCTCTGGGCTCAAGTGATTCCCCTACTTTAGCCTCCTGAATAGCTGGGACTCCAGGTGCATGCTACCACATCTGGTTAATTTTTAAATTTTTTGTAGAGACAACCTGCTCTGTTGCCCAGGCTGGGCTTGCACTCCTGCGTTCAAGCAATCTTCCCACCTTGGCCTTTCAAAGTGGCAAATATTTTCTCCTAGTCTGTGGCTTGTCCTCTCATTTCTTTTTATAGTGTCTTTCACAAAGCGAGTTTTTAGTTTCTTTTTTTTAGACGGAGTCTTACTCTGTTGCCCAGGCTGGAGTGCAGTGGCATAATCCAGCGATTAATTCTGTCTTTCATGGATCATGCTTTTGGTGTTGTATCTAAAAAGTCATTGCCATACCCAGTTCATCTAGATTTTTCTCCTATGCCAAGACTTTTATAGATTTGCATTTCACATTTAGGTCTATGATCCATTTTGAGTGTTTTTTTTTTTTTTTTTTGAGACAGAGTCTCGCTCTGTCGCCCAGGCTGGAGTGCAATGGCACAATCTCAGCTCACTGCAACCTCAACCTCCCCAGCTCAAGCAATTCTCCTGCCTCAGCCTCCCGAGTAACTGCGATTACAGGCATGCGCCACCAAGCCTGGCCAATGTTTGTATTTTTAGTAGAGACGGGGTTTCACCATGTTGGTCAGGCTGGTCTTGAACTCCTGGCCTCAAGTAATCCTCCCACCTAGGCCTCCCAAAGTGCTGGAATTTCAGGCATGAGCCACTGTGCCCAGCCCATTTTGAGTTAATTTTTTTGAGAAAGTAAGGTCTATGTCCATATACATACATATATATACATATATATATATATATATATATTTTTGGCATGTGGATGTCCAGTTGTTCAAGTGCGATTTGTTGACAAGGCTATCTTTTCTCCATTGTATTGCCTTTTCTACTCTTTGTCAAAGCTCAAAGATCTCTTCTTTGTCAAAGACTATATTTGTGCGGGTCTATTTCTGGGCTCTCTATTATGTTCCATTGATCCATTGTCCATTATTTTGCCAATACCTCACTGTCTTGATTACTGTAGCTTTATATTAGGTCTTGAAGTTAGGTACTATCAGTCCTCCAACTTTTTGTCATTGTGTTGGCTATTTCAGATCTTTTGCCTCTCCATGGAAACTTTAGAATCAGTTTGATGATATCCACAAAACAACTTGCTAGGATTTTTATTGAGATTGCATTTAATGTATCAGTCAAGTTGGGGAGAAGTGACATCTTAACAATATCAAGGCTTCCTTTCCATGAACATGGAATATCTCTCCTTTTATTTAGTTCTTCTTTGATTTCTTCCATCAGAGTTTTCTAATTTTCCTCACATAGATCTTGTACATATTTTGTTACATTTAAACCTAAGTACTTTATTTTTGGGAAGTACTGTGGGTGTTTAGATGGAGTCTCGCTCTGTCACTAGGCTGGAGTGCAGTGGTGCGATAGTGGCTCACTGAAACCTCTGCCTCCCGGGTTTAAGTGATTCTCCTGTCTCAGCCTCCCAAGTAGCTGGGACTACAGGTGCGTGCCGCCATGCCCAGAAAATTTTTGTATTTTTAGTAGAGACGGGGTTTTACCATGTTGGCCAGGATGGTCTTGATTTCTTGACCTTGCAATCCACCTGCCTCGGCATCCCAAAGCTCTGGGATTGCAGGGGTGAGCCACTACACCTGGCGAGTATTGTGTTTTTAATTTTAAATTCCACTTGCTCATTGCTGGTATAAAGAAAAGCAATTTACTTTTTTATATTAACCCATATCCTACAAACTTGCTATAATCATTATTAGTTTCAGAAAAGTTTTGTTCTGTTGGAATTTCTACACAGACGGTCATGTCATCTGTGAACAAAGACAGTTTTATTCACATTTCTTTCTTGTCAACTGGTTCCCTCTTAGTTTCTATCAATAGGAGTGCTAGAGGGAGACTGGAAAACTGAAAGAAAAGTGACTTTCATTTTTCTTTTGCTTGCTTTGCCTGTCAGTGTTGGCCTGGCATCAGAAGTCAGTCCAGCCTCAAGCTTCTTTCAGCTCTCCCGGAACCAGACTCCTTGTGCCCCCTTAGACATCCAGCACCAATCAGGAAACATCCCGTCTTCAGAGCTCTGAGCCTCAGCTCTGTTAGGTCCTTTCTCTGAACTTTTGGTTTCCATAACCCCAGCCTCTTCCCTTTGTTTGCCCAGCTCCAAAGGTGGTAGCTGCTCCATGCAGATTTTACGTCTATGTTCCCTCAATGTTTCCCTTCGCTTTTTCATCCCTCCAACACTTATTTAATCAACTCCCTGCATTACATTCTGTATTGAAGCATCTAGTGTTATTTTTGTTTTCCTGAATGAACTCTTACTGATATAAATAATACTGATGAACTTTATATTTTGTTAAGTTAAAGGTTTGTGTTGTAGGTAACCAGTAAAAGTGTGGAAATGGAATCATATAACTTCAAATTAATCAAGGAAAAAAGGAAATGAGAAATAAATACCGTTATGATGCCACTGATTTCAGGAAATATTTGTGTCTATCATCAAAAAGAATATCATATTGCCAATTAATCCATGATATTCTTTCAATTATAAGATGCATCCCAATTTCAGAGGTGTTAGAGTATGAATAAGTATGTGTCTTAGAATCAGTGGTATAATATATGCTGGTTGCAAGGAGGAACATCTAAAATATAAGCATACAGACAATTAAAAATAAGAAGGTGGGGCCGGGCATGATGGCTCATGCTTGTAATCCCAGCACTTTGGAACGCAGAGGCAAGAGGATCCCTTGAGGCCAAGAGTTTGATACTAGCCTGGGCAACACAGTGAGACCCCCATCTCTACAAAAAAAATACTTTTTAAATTAGCCAATTGTGATAATGCATGCCTGTAGTCTCAGCTACTTGGGAGGCCGAGGTGGGAGGATTGCTTGAGTTCAGGAATGTGATATTGCAATGAGCTATGATTACATGATCTCACTACACTCCAACTTGGGTGACAGGGAAAGACCCTGTCTCTCAAAAATTTTTTTCAAAAAGAAGGTCTATAATGTACTGTAAAATAAAGATGTAATGCCATAGTTATAATTAAAATAACATTTGTTGTATGACAGAGACAGTGCAAGTTTTTACTAAACTAGTTTTCTTTTCCTTCTGATCACACAGATAAACTACATTTACCAACGCCCTAGCAGTTGGAGCCATGTGGCTGAGTTCTGGCTGATGACTTGTGGGCAGAAGTGAGAGACATGACTTGCATGCCTGGTTCTTAAAACGTTCTGTGCTTTCTTCCACATTCTCTTTCATCCCCCACATGCAGGCTAGATAACAACTCCCAAGGAGACTTTGGCTGCAATATGCTGAAGATGGTGGACCTCTCTGAGTTAGGTTATCGAATGAATGCATGCAGCAGGGCATGCTGCCACCACCCCCTCCAGCCCATGTTGGACTCTACAATGAGCAAGAGATAAACTTTTGTTAGTTCACTGAGTTTTGGAATCATAGTTAGCACTACTATAACAAATATAGATATCAATAGGGGAAGGAAAGTGCTGCTGTAACAAAACCCAAAATAGACATTAGGTTAGTAATTGAGTGGCAGGAAATGAGAAATTTGTACTAGAGGCTCAAAGGTTGGCAATCAATTTGTGTTGGTAAACAAGACAGTAAACATTGTTTCTGTTAAGAACCAGACACATTTATGGGTATTTCAAATGGAGGAAATTTAATATAGAAGATCATTTGCAAAAGTGTCATAAGGATGGAGTAGCAGGAAGTGGCAGATAAGATTATCCCAAGACTAGGAAAAGCAGAAACCCACTAGCTCCAGGACCAGCGGAGCAAAAGGGAAATGCTGTTACCCAGGGTTCACAATTGCTGTCCCGCTGAGGCTGCTGCTATTGAAACCAAGCTGCCTGAACAGGAACCCAGGATTCCATTGCTACCTCCATCACTACAGCAGCTCCTACCACCATTGTCAGAACGTACAGGAAGACAGATGGTTAGGAGCCTGAGAAATGTAATTAACAGATTCCCACCTGCCAGTAGGGAAGATGTTCTGAAAGAGCGCATGTGGAACTGAGAGACCACAGGCTATCTGGAACACCATGTTATGCAATCACAAAATATTTGGTAAACTGGTATCTATAATTCTTTGAAAAGCATGCCATATGCTATTGAGCCTGGAGCTTTAGGGGAATGGGTTGGAAAGAATTAAATGGCCAGCATGTATTGCCAAATTTTGGCTGCAATACAGAAAAGAGATGAGCTCAGGAGGAAATTGGCCTTTTTCTGCCAGCAAAAATAAAAAAGAATCACATGTTCAGAAACTTTAGACCTTGAAGCATTGGCAACTCAATTGCTTCAAGACCCAAAATAATGAGAAATAAAATGAAAAAGCCTTTGACCAAAAGGCTCACTAATATCCAGCCTTGTGGCAAAGAATAGATCATGTCCTTTCTTAAGAGACAGCAGCATGGGAATGGGAAACCAAAGAAATAAGGCAGATTTAAGAACCATTCATAGGAAAGAACTCTGGATATGAATACCAGCAGCAAATGGAACGACTCAAAGTAAGTAAGCTGGAAAGTGGGGTTTTGTTTGTTCATTTTTAACAATCTTATGTAGGTATACCTGACTTAAGCTGTACATATCTAATGCTTACTATTTGAGTTTTAACATTTGTATACACCCATGAAACCATCACCACAATTAGGGTAATGAACAGATTCATCACCTCCTAAAACTTCCTGTAAGTTTTTGAAACATTGTATTGCAAAGAAACTACAAACTAGTACTGAAAAATATCTTTGACGGCTCAAATATAAAACAACCGTAGTGCTTCTTTAGTGTGAGAAACACACTCACCTGTCCAAAACCAAAGAATGGACTTAAGAGGCTCGAAGAACAGTGAAAGTGAGACTTTTTTTTTTTTTTTGCGGCGGAGTTTCGCTCTTGTTTCCCAGGCTAGAGTGCAATGGCGCGATCTCGGCTCACCGCAACCTCCGCCTCCTGGGTTCAGACAGTTCTCCTGCCTCAGCCTCCTGAGTAGCTGGGATTACAGGCACAAGCCACCATGCCCAGCTAATTTTTTGTATTTTTTAGTAGAGACGGGGTTTCACCATGTTGACCGGGATGGTCTCGATCTCTTGATCTCGTGATCCACCCGCCTCGGCCTCCCAAAGTGCTGGGATAACAGGCGTGAGCCACCGCGCCCGGCCAAGTGAGACTTTTTAATAAGTATTTCAAGATTGGGTGTCAGGGGGGCAGGAACATCCGGGACAGTCACAACGGGTAATTTATCTCCTAGCACACAAGTCCTTCCCCTACTTCCTCATTGGTTGAGTACTATGGGGTTACAATCTTCCCGGACATCGCCCAAGTTTCATTATCCTCCTTGTAAGGTTATACTTCATCCCCTTGCCTGCTTAAGTTTTAATTTCCCAACAAGGAAGCTTTCTTTTATGGGCTGACCCCTCCTCTACATTCTGTTCCCTAAACCTGCTAGGTGCATGAGCCATGTGGTTTGTTGCATTTGCAGTCTAGCTGCTGGTACTTAGATTTATCAAGCCTTGAAAATGGACCATTTAAAATGTTTCTCACATTTTGGGGTTGATTTTATGTACCAACTTGACTGTGTTAAATGATGCCCACAAAGCAGGGAAAATACTTTCTGGGTGTGTCTGTGAGGGTGTTTCTGGAAGACACCAGCATTGGAATCGGCGGACTGAGCAGAGCAGATGGCCCTCATCAGTGTGGGTGGGCATCACCCAACCCACTGAGGACCCAAGTAGAACAAAAAGGTGGAGGGAGAACAAATTTGCTCTCTTCTTGAACCAGAATATCAGTCTCCTCCAGCTCTAACACATTGGGGCTCCTGGTTCTTGGGCCTTCAGACTTGGACTGAGACTTACACCATTGGCTCCGCTGGTTCACAAGCCACCCAGTTAGGACTATAACTACACCACCAGCTTTCCTGGGTCTCCAGTGTGCAGACAGCAGATCATGGGAATTCTCAGCCTCCACAATTGCATGATCCAGTGCCTAATAACCAATCTCTCTCTGTATAGCTCTGTGTGTATTATTGGTTCTGTTTCTCTGGAGAAGCCTCACTAATAGCTTCCAAATTTCCACATATTAGAAGTGAGCTCTAGAGCTTGTACGGCCCCTAAGAAGGGAATATTCTCCAAAGTTCAGTTGATATGTGATCGGTGGGGATAGCAAATAAGGATCCTCCTACCCACACCAACGTTGGAACAATGGGCTGTAGAGCAAATAGACAACAATGTTTACTCAACTAACAGAACAGAGTGTAATCAGTGAACTTCTCCACTTCACAGCAAGAAAGTTCACCATGCTACTGTGCAGGGTTCCAGTCTCTATATGAGTCATTGACTGCAGTTGGTCTTCCATTTGTTCCTTTTCTGAGTTTGAGCATCTATAGCTGCTATTCTGTACCTTCTCTACCACATGTTGCATGTCAGGGGTGTAGACAGGAGACACATCCAGACTGAATGAAAAATAGGAATTTGATATGCTTTGGATATTTGTCCCCTCCAAATCTCATGTTGAAATGTGATCCCCAGTGTTGAAGATGGGGCCTCGTGCAAGGCATTTTGGTTATGGGGGCCAGATCTTCATGAATGACTTGGAGCACCCCCTGTGGTAAGAAGTTAACATGAGAGCTGGCTGACACTTTCCCCCTCCTCTTTCTTGCTCTCTCTCTCTCTTTTCCCATGTGACACACTTGTTCCCCCTTCACCTTCCATCATGAGTAAAAGCTTCCTAAGGTCCTGACCAGAAGCAGATGCTGGTGCCATGCTTGTACAGTCTATAGAACTGTAAGCCAAATGAACCTCTTTTCTTTACAAATTACCCTGCCTCAACTATTCCTTTATAGCAACACAAAATGGACTAACACAGGAAAGAGGGAAGAGACAGAGAGAAGCCACATATGGACTGAAAACTAGGACTTCACATCACTCTGGGATTTAGTTTGAACTTGAAGTAAAGACTAAATGGGAATTTGAGGTCTCTCCCTTGGGGGTGAGTGTGTTGTGTGAGTAAAAATCAAATATGTGTTCACCATTTCACATTCATTGCATTTTCCTCCTGATCACACAGCTAAAAACTGCATTTTCAGTTTCTGCTGTGGTTAGATGGTGCAGGGTGATTAAGTTTTGCCCATTTATGGGTGAAGTGATGTACACCACTTTCAAGCCTGGCCCTATAAATATCTTTTGTGATCATCTGAATTCTCTCTTTTCTTCCTGTTTGTTCACACACAGGATGACTTGTGGACCATGAATTGAAGACAGAATCTGAGTTTCTGTCAATCTAGGTCCAACCCTCCACAAACCTGGCTTTAGATTGTGACACAGAAAGAAATTGTTATGAAAGCCTATGGGAATTGAGGGTATTTGTTTCCAGCATTGGTGTTACCCTTGCTATTATGTAACATTAATATAGGTATGTGCTGCTGGAGTGTCTACATAAATATCAGATAAAATAAGCTTAAAGGCAAAAAGCACTACTAGAGCTAGAGAGCATGACTTTCCAATGTTAATATCTTCTATTTGCTAGCAAATTTTAATTTCTTTTATTTTTTAGTTTTTAGTTTTATTTTTCGAGGCAGAGTCTTGCTCTGACATCCAGGCTGGAGTGCAGTGGCACGATCTCGGCTCACTGCAACCACACCTCTCAGGGTCATGCAATTCTCATGCCTCAGCCTCTGGAGTAGCTGGGACTACAGGTGTGCACCACCATGCCCAGCTAATTATTGAAGTTTTAGTAGAGGTGGGGTTTCACCACATTGGCCAGACTGGTCTCGAATTCCTGGCCTCAAGTGATCTGCCTGCCTTGGCCTCCTAAAATGGTGGAATTACAGGCATAAGCTACCATGCCCAGCCCTAGAAAATGTATTTTAAGTTTGTATGTATCTCAAAATATAATTTAAAAATATATAAAGCAAATAATGAACAGACTATAAGGAGAAGGAGACAATTATATAGTCAAAGTAGGTGATTTATCTTCTGCTGTAGAAATATAGATAGATAAATATAGAAATGTATACATTTGCCAATTAAAGTCCAAAGAGGTGGGTAGGAGCAAAGTTGTATTGGACTAGGCAAAACACACCAGATGGTAACTGAAATCCACAGGAGCTGTGGAAAAGTAGAAGTGGCAAATAATAAGGTTAATACAAGAAATACTATATAGTTGCTATCTTTCAGCTTCCTTAAAAGACATGAAATTACATAAACTAATAATTATAACAATGTATTGATGGGTTTATAACATACACAAATGTAATATAAACCACAATAATAGTGCAGAAAGAGAGAAAATGAAATAGATCTATATAGTAGTAATATTTCTTTTTTTTTTTTTCTCACAACTGAGCAAACCTTCTGCAGGAAAGGAGTAACATTTCTATTTCTTACTGGAATTAAGCTAGTACAAATCTAAAGTATAGTTGAATAAGTTCAGATGGTAAACCCTAGAGCAATCACTAAGGAAAAACTAAAAAAATATAGTGAAAAATTGTTAAGGGGATTAAAATGTTAGATTAGAAAATATTCACTTAATACAAAGCAAATAAAAAGAACAAGTAGAGGAGCAAAAAAGGCACAAGACATATGGAAGGCCCAAAGTAAAATAGCACATCTAAATCTAACTATATCAATAGCAACATTAAATGGGAGTGGATTAAATAATCAAAAGGCAGAGACTGTTAGACTGGATTTAAAACAAAAACAAAATCCAACTATATGCTGTCTATTGCAGAAATGCATCAGAGTAACAGCAACATAAGAAACTGCAGTGGCTATATTAATACCAGACAAAATAGACTAGAATGCAAAATATATTACTAGAGATAAAGAGGAACTTTTTAATTTTTTTTTTTTTTTTTTTGAGATACGCTCTCCCTCTGTCACTTAGGCTGGGGTGCAGTGGTGTGACCATAGCTCACTGCAGCCTCACCTCTGGGACTCAAGTGATCCTCCCACCTCGACTTCCCAAAGTGCTGGGGCCAAAGGCATGAAGCATCACGCTCAGCCAGAGGAACATATTATAATGATAAAAGAAGTAAAAGAAGTCAATCGTGCAGGAAGGTATAAACATACATACACTTAACAAAAGCTCCAAAATGCAGGCAGCAAAAACGGACAGAACCGAAAGGAGAAACAGACAATTCATCAATAAGAGTTGGAGCTGGGTGTGGAGGCACAAGCCTGTAGTCCCAGGTACTCAGGCGACCAAGGCAGGAGATTGCATGAGCCCAGGAGTTCAAGATCAGCCTAGGCAACATAGCAAGGCTTCAGAAAAAAGAAAAATAAAGACACTGAGTTAGAGATTTAAATACTCGACCTTCAATAATAGCTCGAACAAGGGGCAAAAGATCAGCAAGAGAGTGTTTCATGCAACATTATAAACTAGCTGAACTTAATAGACACATATATTTAACATCCAACAGCATCAGAACACATTCTTCTTTGATGTATATGGGATATTTTCCAAGACCGATCATATGCTAGGCCATAAACAAGCCTCAATAAGTTTTTAAATATTGAAAGAATATTTTAATATTAAAAAGAAAATATGTTCTTGGATCATGGTGGCATGAAATTAGAAAGCAAGAACAGAAAAATTGAGGAAATTCACAAATATGTGGAAATTAAACAGCACAGTCCTAAATAACCATGGGTCAAATAAGAAATCACAAGAAATTAGAAAATACTTTGAGATCAATGTAAATGAAGAGACAACACATCCAAACTTATGGGATGCAGCTAAAGCAGAACTTAGACAGAAATTTACAGCTGTAAAAGACAATATTAAAAATGAAAAAATATTTGGGAGGCTGAGGTGGGCGGATCACTTGAGGTCAGGAGTTCGAGACCAGCCTAGCCAACATGGTGAAAACCCGTCTCTACTAAAAATACAAAAATTAGGTGGGCACGGTGGCATGCACCTGTAATCCCAGCTACTCAGGAGGCTGAGGCAGGAGAGTCATTTGAACCTGAGAGGTAGAGATTGCAGTGAGCAGAGATGGCGCCACTGCAGTCTATCCTGGTGAAAGAGCGAGACTCCCTCTCAAAAAACATAAATAAAAAGAAAAAAGAGCTCAAATCAATAGCCAGACTTTCCAAAGCCAGGTGCAGTGGCATGTGCCTGCAGTCCCAGCTACTTGGAATTTGACAGGAATTTGCGGCTATAGCGAGCTATGATTGTGCCTGTGGATATCCACTGCACTCCAGCCTGGGCAGCATAGAGAGAACCTGCCTCTTAAAAAATTCATTACTTGGCCGGGCGCGGTGGCTCAAGCCTGTAATCCCAGCACTGTGGGAGGCCGAGGCGGGTGGATCACGAGGTCAAGAGATCGAGACCATCCTGGTCAACAGGGTGAAACCCCGTCTCTACTAAAACTACAAAAAATTAGCTGGGCATGGTGGCGCGTGCCTGTAATCCCAGCTACTCAGGAGGCTGAGGCAGGAGAATTGCCTGAACCTGGGAGGCGGAGGTTGTGGTGAGCCGAGATCGCGCCATTGCACTCCAGCCTGGGTAACATGAGTGAAACTCCGTCTCAAAAAAAAAAAAATAATAATAATAATAATAATTTATTTGATTCTGATCATGAAATACAGGCAAGAAGCATGGGCAATGCCTGTAACCCCTTGATCACACATCTTCCCAGTCTATGCTTTTATAAATACGTTTGTAGAACAGCAAGCTTGTGCTGTCCCCAAGCGCTTGTTCACATTCTACCAGCTGCAAAGTATAGTATATGACCAGTTGGGAAGTTAAACAGATGCCCTGCTCACAAGGTAGGGCCCTCCAATTAGTGTTCCCCTCCCTTTTGCTAATATTGAAACCGAAGTAACTGGTTGCTCTATTGATCACAGATGAATTACGCCTGCACAATTCTTCTAGTGCTTTAAGTAACCTTATTGAAAGGCAGTGACTAAGATCCTTGCTCCCAAGCTTCCTAAGTCCCAGGCTGCCTGTGGCACCTGGACTGCTGCCACTGGGTCCCCCGCATTCCAGGGCAGGCCAGACCAAGCATGAGGAATAAACGGTCTTTACTGGGCTCAGACCAGGAGTCCATGGCCCTCTGTGTCTTTGTCAGTGGTCTTCTCCACATTCTTTTCGGCCTGTCTCCGTAGCCTCAAGAGTTGTTTCTTCTGGTTGTGGATCTTGGCTTTCTCCTCCTTCTCCTCCGGGGTGGTTGTCACAGCCTGGTACTTCCAGCCCACCTTGTGAGTCAGGCACTGCAGGTAGGCAAATTTTCTCGTAGGCTTCAGGCGCACAACCTTGGGGCCAACTGGAAGCACCATCCATTTTTTCTTGTCACAGGGCGATGGGAAGCCACCGAACACCTCGCAGCAGTCCTGGGCCACGACCTGGCCGGCTGCTGTCGTGGGGCAGCCCGCCTCGCAAACTCCACCAAAAGCCAGAAGACGTGGGGCCTCGGGAAGGACTGGTGTTCATGCACCTGTCAAGGAAAGCCAGGCGCTTCAGCTCGTCTCCGTAGTCATTGCCAGAAATGTTGATGTCCTCACAGCTCATGACCACCACCTTCCAGCCCAGCAGTGCCTGCTTAGCCACGATGGACACCAGGCGGCCCAGGAGGTGACCTCGGCCATCGAGCACCAGGATCTGCCCCTCTGCCATCTTTGGCAGCTGCCTGGAAGGGACTGAACTATAAATCATAAACTTCCCATGAAGAAAAGACCAGATCATATGGCTTCCCTAGTGAAATCTACTAAACATTTTAAAATATCAATACTATTTCTTTCCAAGCTTTTCCAAGAATAGAAGAAAACAATGCTCTCCCAAGCCCATTCAATGAGGCAGTGCTACTCAGATACCAAAATCAGACAAGCACAATATGAGAAAACTATAGACTATTTCTTATGAACATAGACCCCAAAATCCTCCAAAATTACTATGAATTCAACAACAAATAAAAAGGATTATGTACCACGACCAAGTGGGATTTATCCCAGGAATGCAAGATTGAGTTAACATAAGAAATAAAAGTAATGTAGTCCATCCTATCCATAGACCAAAGGACAAAAACCACATGGTCATCTTAATGGACACAGAGAAGACATCTGACAAAATTCAGCATGTCTTTATGATAAAAACATTGAATAAACCAGGAAGATAAAGGGATTTAATCAACCTGATAAAAGTTATCAAAAAACTCACAACTAATTTCACACTTTTTGGTGAAAAACTGAATGATTATCCTCTCTAATATTAGAAATAAGGTAAGCTGGGCACAGTGGCTCACACCTGTAATCCCAGCACTTTGGGAGGCTGAGGCAGGTGGATCACCTGAGGTCAGAAGTTTGAGACCAGCCTGACCAACATGATGAAACCCTGTCTTAATTTTAAAAAGAAAGAAAGAAAGAGGAAAAGAATACCTACTCTTACCATTTCTATTTGACATTGTACTGGACATTTTAACCAGTGTAATTAGGCAAGAAAATGAAGTAAAAGCCATACAGATTGAAGAAGAAAAGCAAAACCATCTCTATTTGCAGATGACCTTATATCTAAAAATATCCTAACGAATTCACTAAAAAATCTATTAGAACAAATACAAGAGTTCCACAAGGTTGCAGAATACAAGAATCAAGTATATTTCTATACACTTGTAATGAACAATCAAAGAAGAAAAGTAAGAACATAATTTCATTTGCAGGCCAGGGAAAGGAAGAGTGATAAGGACAGATTGCTAACCCCGCTCCAGCCCCACAGATGTGAGTGAGCTGACGTCATGAATTGAGGCAAAGAGAAAGCAATGTCGTGTCAATCAACAAAAATGACGAAACAAGTCTTAATCATTTTAGGAGGTTATTTGCAAAGTTAAAGACAAGTGCCCATGACACAGTCTCAGAGCTCCTATGACACGTACCCAAGGTGATCGGGGCACAGCTTGGTTTTATACATTTCAGGGAGACATAAGATATCAGTCAATATATGTAAGCAGTACATTGGTTCTGTCCAGAAAGGCAGGGACAACTGAAAGCTGGGAGGGAGCTTCCAGGTCACAGATAGGTGAGAGACAAATGGTGTATTCTTTGAGTTTCTGATGAGCCTTTCCAAAGGAGGCGATCAGAACATGCATCTATCTCAGTGAGCAGAGGGGTGACTCTGAATAGAATGGGGGGCAGGTTTGTACTGAACAGTTCCCAGGCTTTTCCCTTGCTTAGTAATTTTGGGGCCCCAAGATTTTCCTTTCACAGTGGCAACAGGGAAACATAATGCAAGATCCGCTGGTTGCTGGACACTTACGTGATCCCTCATTCCCGGGGCCAAAGAGTTTAGGAAGTGGCTACTCAGATGGACCCTGGGGTACTTGACTGGGTGTAGGAAAGAGGTATCAGGTGGCCCCTGAGGCATCTGAGGGGAACCAGTGGGCCTTCACAGAAAGCAAAACTCACTATCTAAAGGGCAGATATGGAGAAACGCCAGGGAAGGCTTATTCAGCCTAGTTGGTATGTCTGTTTGATAAAGGGACATGGGAAGCCGAGATGTCTCAGGCTGAATGGTGCAGTTAGGAATGGGAGCAAGGTCTCCAGGTCTCCACTGGAGGCTAATAGCCCTATACCCCTGTCAAGATACAAGAGGGGAGAGATGGGGAGTTCAGACTTTTCTGAGGCTCTTGGATACTGGAGCCCGCATGACAATATTCCCATGTTCCCATAGGAGAAAAAATTGAACTGATGACAACAAGAGGTTTTGGGATGAACACAGGGACCCGAGGTGTTTATCTGCTTGTGGTGCTTACTTGCTTGTGAATGGGGCCCTTGGGACATTTCAGGTGCTGGTGCTGGTAGTTCCCACCACTGAGTGCATTGTAGACATTGACATTTTGACTGCTGCCTAAGGGGTTATGCCCTCTCACACCTGAAAATTCAAACTATAGGCCGGGCGCGGTGGCTCAAGCCTGTAATCCCAGCACTTTGGGAGGCCGAGGCGGGTGGATCATGAGGTCAAGAGATCGAGACCATCCTGGTCAACATGGTGAAACCCCGTCTCTACTAAAAATACAAAAAATTAGCTGGGCATGGTGGCGCGTGCCTGTAATCCCAGCTACTCAGGAGGCTGAGGCAGGAGAATTGCCTGAACCCAGGAGGCGGAGGTTGCGGTGAGCCGAGATCGCGCCATTGCACTCCAGCCTGGGTAACATGAGTGAAACTCCGTCTCAAAAAAAAAAAAAAAAGAAAATTCAAACTATAACAGTGGTGGAAATTCACTCCTACCTGCCATCTAGCTACCCAAGTCCCAATGGGTTATTCAACAAAAGCAATGCTGCATACTGAAAGGAGAACACGACATCACTTGGTTAATTAATTAATTAATTTTTTTTTTAAAGATGGGGTTTCACCATGTTGGTCAGGCTGGTCTTGAACTCCCGACTTCAGGTGATCCGCCCACCTAGGCCTCCCAGAGTGCTGGGATTACAGGCGTGAGCCACCGCGCCCGGCCACTTGGTTAATTTAAAACTCACTTACAAACCACCCCATCATCATGTAACAGACCAGTTTGGCTGGGCAAAAAAGGCCTTCCAGGCATGGAAACTAACAATGGACTGTAACAGGCAGAATGCCAAGGCCACCTGTGCTAAAAGCCAAAAAAGTATCCCAGGAAGAGAGAAACAGATGATGAAGGAAAAGGACTAAGACTCCAAATGACCTGCAGAAACAGCACTGTTCAGCAGGACTGCTCATGGATTTGGTAGCCATTAAAAAAAAAAAAAAAAAAAGTCGCTGTGTTAGAAACCCCAGGACCCCCACCCACTCAGAGCCAAAGAATAGTTCCAGTGACATTCCACCTTCTTCTATTCAGTCCCTCATGGTAATCCACCACCAAGCTTCAGGACTTAACCCCAACAAAATTGTAAGCGCTGACAGGTGTTAGGCCTCCAAGTCCAGGCCTGGCCATTTTAGCCTTGGTGACTGGCACGTACACCTCTGCAAAGTCCCCAGGAGCCAAAAAGTCTAAAGTAACCACAAGTGATCAGGTGGCTGCAGAAAGGAGTAAAAAACTTGTTCCTGCTTGGACTAATTGCTCTGCAAACCTGTACGCATTGTTCCTGTTCAGCCTTGCAAAAATTTCCCTCAGACATTGAGTTTCTCAAGACCCCCACTCCTGTAACTATGTAACTACCGCACCCTCTGACTGTAACCGATACTCCCCACCCTTATGATCATGCCTGTTTGTCATAAATGACCCCTACCCTTGTAGTCATGCATCCCGTGACGCCCTTCCCCTCCCCAAGATAGATTACCACCTTCAGCTGACCATTTGCCCCAACCTATATAATCAATCCCCTCTCCTACCTTCTTTGCCTAAGTCTTTTCTCGGACTTGGCCTGCTTGCACCCAAGCGTGAAATAAATGGCCGTGTTGCCCACACAAATCCTGTCTGGTGGTCCCTTTACGTGAGCAACATGCATGACAGTAGGTTTCTATTTAAGACTCTTGCTGTAACATGGATAGCTGTGATTGGCGAGTCAACTGTCCATGGCTACCAGTTACACCAAGATTGGAATAACATTTTTTACTTGTTGTACAACAACAAAAATCTTGTAAATAAAATCTTAACACTTTAAAGTATCCCAGGCTGGGTGCAGTGGCTCACACCTGTAATCCCAGCTCTTTGGGAGGCCAAGGCATGAGGATTGCCTGAGCCCAGGAGTTTGAGACCAGCCTGGGCAACATAGGGAGACCCCGACTCTACAAAAAATATAAAAATTAGCTGGACATGGTGAGCATGTGCCTGTGGTCCTAGCTACTTAGGAGGCTGAGGTGGGAGGATTCCCTGAGCCAGGGAGGTCAAGACTACAGTGAGCCTTGATCACACCACTGCACTTCAGCCTGGGTGACAGAGCCAGAGCCAGAGCCAGATCCTGTCTCAAAAAAAGGAAAACAAGATACTGTCAAGCAAAAATGTTTACCCTACCCAGGCGTTCTCTTGGCCTTTTTGGTCAAGGTGATCAGCAAAGCGGCCAACTTTGAACAGGGCATTTTGCAGCCATAGGCCTTGGAAGCCATTCAAGAAGCTGCGGCCCAGGCGTTGCCTTTAAAACTTTTAGTTGTTAGTCCAATGGAATTTCGGGTATCCCGAGCTCCGTGCACACTGAGTAGAGTCTGTGGCAACAGCAGACTGCGCCGGCCTCTCAGATTTTGGACGTGTAAGTGGCTTGAAGCAGCATAAGACATAACCATTTTAAATGGCAACTCCGTACTTGCTCCTGGGCCCGGGTGGAAACAGCATCTTACAGCTGGAGTGCCACATGTTGATGCTGTGACCTGAATTGCCAGTTCTCGCTTGGGTGCTTAGAAGTCCCACCAATAAAACTGGATAGGCTCAACACAGTACAATTATCAAATGGAAATAATACATTCAAGATAGGGCCCAGCCAGAACCCCAAGGGACCCGTAGGCTTCATGGACAAATGGCCAGCTTGCCACAAGGGACCCAGTGACCTATAGGTTCCTCCTGTGGCTATCTGTAGCCCAAGACTCAGACATCAGAGACATGCCTAGTGCTGGCATGGCATGTTTTACCGATGGCTCTGTGAAACAGCAAGCAGACAGGGTCCACCAAGCTGCAGCAGCCATTCATCTGCTGCAGATAATAGACATCTTTGACCGACATCTTTTGACTGAGACTGGACATTCCACCCGATGGGTACAGCATGTACCCCGCCTGGGTGTTCAAACTCCACGCAGTGGTGATGGTCACGCAGGGCACCCCACTGTTGTATCTCGCTACATTTTCTCTGACTCAAGGGCCTTTGCCAACAGCCTAGCCACCTGGTCAGGTGAATGGCAGCTAAGACACTTGACTGTTAAAGGAACCCTTGTGTAGGGACAAGGACTTGCTGCCTGAAAGAGACAAGTACGCATCACTCATGTGGATGCTGGGTTTAGCATGACCACCCTTGAGAGGAACTTACGTCACGTTTTTGGATGCCCTATGGGACTTCACTCTGACTAAGAAACATCCTTCACTGACCAAGCAACTTGACAGTGGGCGCTCTCTCATGGAATACATACACCTCATCATCCTTTGAATGAAGGCTTTTAATGACGAAACATCCAGTTCACACAACAACTGAGGAAAGGACATCAAGACGGCCTGCTAATGGGATGGCACCCCTGTCTGACTACGGCAGTATTGACACTAAATTCTGCACTCCAATGCAAGGTAAGCAGCACCACGGTGCATGTTGAGAGACACTGAGCTTAGCAGGGGTGTTGGTGGACCAGGCAGCCACCTGTTAGGGTGCACCTTTGAAATTCCAATCTTAGCGTTACCAGTCATTCTTTTTTTCCCCCCTTTAGAGTACACACCTTGGGGGTGGTTTGCCATTCAGGCTGCCATAGTAGCCCAGACAAGGCTCCCCAGCTCTAACCTGGAGGTGAGGTTTCACTGGGTGACTCCACTCTGTGTGATCCTACTGGGGTGGGAAATGAGACCCAGAAACATCAGGGTGCTAGGGCCCCTCAAGCTGTGCTGGGGATGCCTGATTCTTCCATTTAGGTGAGCAACATGTTCAAACATGTCAAGTTTTTTCTTTTTTTTTTTTTTAATATAAAGACGCGGTTTCTCCATGTTGGTCAGGCTGGTCTCGAACTCCCGACCTCAGGTGATCTGCCCGCCTCGGCCTCCCAAAGTGCTGGGATTATAGGCATGAGCCACCGCACTGGCTGAAACATGTCAAGTTTGTAAAGGATGTGACCTCCCTTCCTGGACTGGACAACTGAGGCAGAAAGGTCTCAGTCAAGCAACAAGGGCAATGGGTGCCCACGGAGGTAACAGCCTCAGGAAGAGATATACAGATGGAGTTGCTACGCCAACCCAGGCCAAGCATATCTGATAGGCAGGGAATGCGTGAGACCCCAGAAAATGGAGGTCGGCACTAACCTGTCCATCTGCTTTCTTCACAAGAAGATGGCAGCAGAGGCCTGGAAAAAAAAACTTTTGCTAGGCTCTCCCAGCCTGTGGCCACAAAGGATAACCTGATGCAGCACTGGATCTACCACCCAAGACCTCATTTTGCCACTGACCAGAGTGACTTTCTTGTCCTGCAAGTGGTAAAGTACGCCAGCATTCCCAACGCTGCAGTGCACGCCGCCGGAACATGAGCCTGGGCTTCCTGAGGATCTGGCACTCGCTGCGTGGGAGGGAGCTGGAAGTGGCCTGTTTTAACTGACTCTGGCAGAGCGTCACAACCACAACTAGCAAAACTTTGGTGGACCGGAACTTTGAAACACCAAAGTCTTTTGATTACATGAATGAGAAGTGTCCCAAAGGCAACAGCAAAAACAAGGACTGGACTAATGCTGGTCCTCTGAATAGGGGCTTCATGAACAATATTTTACGGGGGAAACTGAGCTCATGAAACCATGCCATCGACGGGACTTGATTGGCAAACACCAATGTGTCCATACATACATAGAATATGTATGGTAAACTAGAAGAGAAAGAAAGGCAATAATTAAAACCCTGGGTAGTAGTTACTGGTGGGCGAGGGAAAGGGTTGTAATAGGAAGGGTCATTTAAGGGCTTTAAAGCAATGATACTCAAACTTCTTAGTCCTAGGACTCCTTTACATACTTAAAAATTATCAAGAACTACAAAGGACATTAGTTTTTGTGGGTTAATATCCTTTTTTTTTTTTTTTTTTTTTGAGACAGAGTTTCACTCTTGTTGCCCAGGCTAGAATACAGTGGCATGATCTTGGCTCACCGCAACCTCTGCCTCCTGGGTTCAAGTGATTCTCCTGCTTCAGCCTCCCGAGTAGCTGGAATTACAGGCATGTGCCACCATGCCTGGCTAATTTTGTATTTTTAGTAGAGACAGGGTTTCTCCATGGTGGTCAGGTTGGTCTCGAACTCCTGACCTCAGGTGATCCACCTGACTCAGCCTCCCAAAGTGCTGGGATTACAGGTGTGAGCCACCTCGCCCGGCCTTTGCTTCTTATTACTAAATACTTCGGCATGTATCTCTTAAACAACCACAATATGGTTATAATCTCAGGATCCCCAGCTTTTTCCTTGTAGTTTACTTAAAGGTAAATAAAAACCTTTCATTATCTTTTAATATTACATAAAAATCGTTTTTAAAAGAGAAAACCAAGTTTTATATTTTCATTCATGTATTTTTAATGTTAAAGCTAGTTTTTAATAACATTTTATAAATCTATTCAATTTTAATTAGTTTTACCATAAGGTAAGATTTATATAAAACTTTTATAACCCTTTACCATTTTTTTTCTCAGAGCAGAACAATGTTCTAAGAAAACTGTGTTGTGTTTCTAGTCCAATGTCCAGTTTATGGGGAAAAAAACTGGAATAGTGCTATTTTAACTTTAGCCAATATGTTCACACATAGAATTTCTTATAATTAATTTTTATAAACGTTTCACAACTTGTTCAAACCTTCAGTTTTATTTGATTTAAAACAACCCTTTAACCCTCTAACCTAGGCAAAAATTTACATTCCCATACTTTCTTAAAATCTCTTACAAAAACACATTTTATTCTCCTTACACACTTTGTATGTAAACTTATTATTTCACTAGTCTCAATTACATATTACGATGTTAACTGTTAGTGACTTTTACTTTTGGTGAAAACCTTGGTAAGTAAGGGATTTTAATTATGTATTACGTATGGAGCCTAGGACCCAGACAGAAATGCAGATAAGGCCTGACTCTTTCCAACATCTAACTCCATGTGTGCCAGACATTACCTAGCTGTAAAGCAGGCAAGCTCTACAGTTAAGAGTCATAGTGGTATTCTATGAAGCATTTAGGAGGCCTAATCACCTTTAAATTGTACAACATTTCTGGCATAAATTTCTTTTCATAAATTAGTTCATAACTTACACAGACCATGTATGACATGTTAAGACTTTCTGACTTGTCCTAAACATCCCTCTTTAAACAACCAGCCATTTTACTTTAGGACAAGAATTTACCACACAACATCTTATATAAAATCTCTTTTCTTTATAAACATCTTTGCATAGCTAGGGGGCATGGCTAATTCCATATATCCCCAGGCCTTCTTTAGAATTTAATGTCTTCAAAATTTCTTAGACTGGGTAATTTATAAACAACAGACATTTATTTCTCAGAGTTCTGGAACCTGAGAAGTCCAAGATCAAGGCACCAGTGGATGCCTTGATGTCCAAGATGGTTGCCCTGAGTAACAGAAAAGATCAAAAAGGGAAAGGAGAGAGAGAGAAGCATTGCCCGTGGCAGGGTGGGGCAGGCGAAATGCTCAGGGAGGCCAGAGAAAGACCCAAACTGAAAAGTTCAGGTGGTTGCAGCTGCTGTCCTGACGGGACTTTTTTTTTCCTAGCAGTCCCATCAGCTCTCAAGTTTCCCCTTTTAAAAAGCTCCCATGTCCCATGGTCCTATATGTGCCTATTCCTAACACCATAGTCATCAGCAAAGAGTGCAAGGCAGATCATTCCACAGAGAATAGCAGTTGACATCCTGTAGTGCCAAACCTGTTCTTAGCCAAAAGGGACTTTACTGAGAGCCTTCGTTTTTAAATGTACTTCAATACATTGCTGTTCATTCAGAACATTCCACTGTAAGTTATCTTTAGTAAGATTTTGCCATTTCTGTAAGACTTTTCTTCCTCTGAGGCAAAAAGTATAAGCCAGAAGGAACTCAGCTTTCCAGAAATTAAGGATCCCATTTTTACCTAAAATATTGGCTTTACTCTCAAGTTGTCTTGATTAACTTAACCGATGATTTTTTTTTTAACCCAAGCATGCAAGAAAAATGAAACAAAGGGGTAGAACACAAAAATCTCTGTGAATTTTCAAAGCCAAATTTTATAACTCCTGCAATAGTACTGCTTATTACCAGTTCCTGACCCATTCAGATGTAAGATGCCTCTAACTGGATCCAAGCCAGTTCATTCCTGGATCAAATCCATTCCTGAACCCACTCCAGTTTCTGTTGTGACTCCAGACCCAGTTAGGATCAGATATTTGCCCAAATAAACTTGGACAGCTCAAAACACAAATCTGTGGAGCTCTGAAATCCAACAGGAAGCTTACCCATGATCCCCAGCCACTCTGAGAGATCAACGGGCACAAGTGGGTCCTGCAGGCACCTTGCGTGTTCACTCAGTGCTCCTGTGGGTATCTAGAAGCTCCACTTCAGATCCCACTTCTGACACCATCTGATAAAAGAAAAACTTCAGCCGAATTAAATTTAAAGGAATTTAATTGAGCAATGAAGGATTCACAGATTGGGCCACTCGCAGAATCACAGCAGATTCGCAGAGATTCCAGGGGTGCCTCATGATCAGAGCAAATTTATAGACAAAAAAGTTAAAATGACGTACAGGAATTGGAAGTGAGGTACAGAAACAGTGAGATTGGTTACAGCTCTGCATTTGCCTTATTTGAACACAGTTTGAACACTCAGCACTCCGCCTCCTGGGCTCAAACAATTCTCCTGCCTCAGCCTCCTGAGTAGCTAGGATTACAGGTGCTCACCACCACACCCTGCTAATTTTTTGTATTTTTAGTAGAGATAGGGTTTCACCATGTTAGCCAGACTGGTCTTGAACTCCTGACTTCAGATGATCTGCCCACCTTGGCCTCCCAAAGTGCTAAGATTACAGGTGTGAGCCACGGCACCTCCCAGCACCTGGTGGGATGCATACTTTTAAGTTAGGTTTTGAAATTTGTCTATTAAGCTAAGTTACAGTTCATCCACAAGGACTCAAATATAGAAGTAAGGAGTCCTTCTCAGATCATATTTAGTTTTCTTTAACAGCCCTAAGCAGTTACCTAGGGGTGAGTCTCAGGCTGTAGACTGCTCTCTACCATTTTAGAAGCTGGAAAAACCTTCCCTGTTGGAAGTGAGCTGAAACTCCATAAGGGAGTTAACCGGCCTTCCATCATCATGTAAACAGGAAATCTTGCTTTCCTTGTAAGCAGATAAAACTCTGAAAAATAAGAGGAATTGTACAGCAAAATCAACTTTAGATTTCAACTAAATTTGGGGAGATCAGGGATTTTCTGGAGAGGGTGCTCTCAGGCCTCAGCAAATTGTCCTATTGGTTTGAGTCATAAAATTAGCTCATGCTGGTGCCAAGCACCAATAGGAGATTTCTCAAAGGTCAGGGGCATCTCCACACAGAATCCCTCCATGTTTACCAAAGTGTGAACCCTGAAAATTAGACAGGTCTTAGTTAATTTTGAAAGTTTGTTTTGCCAAGGTTGAGGACGCGTGCCTGTGGCACAGCCTCAGAAGGTCCTGATAACATGCCCTAAGGTGGTCAGAGCAGTTTGGTTTTATACATTTTAGGGAGACATGAAACATCAATCAACATATGTAAGATGAACATTGGTTCAGTCTGGAAAGCGGGGAGGGAGCTTCCAGGTCATAGATAAGAGACAAATTGTTGAATTCTTTTGAGTTTCTGATTCGTTTCTCCAAAGGAGGCAATCAGATATGCCTTTATCGCAGTGAGCTGAGGGGTGACTGTGAATACAATGGAGGCAGATATGCCCTATGCAGTTTCCTGCTTAGCTTTTTTCTTGTGCTTAGAGATTTGGGGGGGCCCCAAGATTTATTTTTCTTTAATGAAAATATCACATAATATTGAACCAATAGAACATAAGGTGTCTAAAACACCCAAAACCCAAGCTAGCATAAAAATCCCAGCCTGTCATCAAGCACTGGAGGACAAGAGCACTCGTCCCTCTGCATCTCTCTGGGGTAACTGGACAACTCTGTATAAGCCATGAGGCCTTTACAACTCTCTTGCTCTGGTTAGGGTAAAGAAAATTCACGAGCGAAATAATGCTTTGATGAAAACGGCCAAGAAAGGCTGACCAGGCCAGGCGCGGTGGCTCACACCTGTAATTCCAGCACTTTGGAAAGCCAAGGTGGGTGGATTACGAGGTCAGGAAATAGAGACCATCCTGGCCAACGTACTGAAATCCAGTCTCTACTAAAAATACAAAAAAATTAATTGGGCATGGTGATGCACACCTGTAGTCTCAGCTACTCGGGAGGCTGAGGCAGGAGAACTGCTTGAACCCAGGAGGCAGAGATTGCAATGAGCAGAGATCGCACCACTGCACTACAGCCTGGGCTAAAAAATAAAAGAAAGACAGGCTGACCAAATCTTGGCACTAAAGTAGTATGGGGTTCCCCTTTTGTTAGTTCTCATGGCCAGCTCACTGAACAATACACCAATTTTTATTAACTCGTTGAATGAGAATAAATGTGTGTATGACAAGCATTAACTGGGTCCCAGTTTTCTTGGTTGCCTCTTCTGACTGACATCTTTGAACTGGGTCTTTGCTGTAATCTAAGCCAAAAACGTAAATTAAAGAACAATGACATAATCATTGGCATTCAGTTTAAATAGATTGGGCATATTTATAACAATTCACCAAGTATGTTTATTGCAGCACTGTTTGTAATGAAAAGGAAGTGTCAATTATATTCATTTGATGTAGTAATATGCAGATTTTTAAACGAGACATATTTTCATGTGCTCTTATAAGCAGATCTCCAAGATATATGTGTCATGTAAAAAAAGCAGTATGGGGTTCCATTTAAAAAAAGCAGTATGGGATTCAAAGGATATAGTATAATTTCTTTCCTGTTTTTAAAAAAAGTTTATAAGTAGACACTATGTAGAGTCACTTCCATCAGAATGATTGAGTAAACTCAAGGGAAAATCCTTCCATCACTCTAAACAGATAAAATTAAAATGACAGATAAAATATTCCAAATATATATTAAAAGCCATGTTCAAAAAACAAAATAAGCATCTCTTTGAGTTGTTAAGGGAAAGATAACAGCTGGGGGCTTAAGTCACAAGTCTGCTGGGCCAGAAGACAAGAAGCAGCACGTGCTGGAACCCAGGTCCTTTGGAGAACTCACTGGATGTTCTGATGAGTGACAAGGGCTGTATAACTTTGTGACTGCTAGCTGGACTCTATCCATTCAGAGCTACTTGCCTAGAGTGATTGAGAAAGCAGAGAGGACATGGCTAGCCCAGCCCTGTCCCCAGCCCTCTAGGCTCCCATGCAGAATTGGACTTTGCTTGCAGCTGGCTGGGGACAAGATCAAGCAACTACTCTCTGGATTTTTTTAAAAAATGCAATCCCACTGCCTGTCAAATGTAAATTCTGGTTCTAGACTGTGGAGACGGTCTTGCAACCACTCGACATGGAGGGATGCAGTGAGAGAGAAGGAAACCTATAACTCCAAAGTGGACTAGCACATTTGGCCCATTACAACCTTTTCCTAATGAATCTGACTCTGCTGGAGTACGAAAAACTGTGTTTTCTGAACTCTCTCTGAGCTAGTGTTCCTTGTGTCAATCACGTGCACACTTGAGAAAACTGAACTGGGATAGGCCTTAAATGGGAGAACAGGGGAGGACCCTGAGTGGAAGGTGTCTGCTTTTCTAATGTAAATTGTGCAGCGGCGTTGGGGTTCCTCAGTTAGTGGCTTCCTAGTTTTGGAAGCTTGCTGCACCAGGCGCGGTGCTCATGCTTGTAATCCCAGCATTTTGGGAGGCCAAGGCAGGTGGATCATTTGAGGTCAGGAGTTCAAGACCAGCCTGGCCAACATGGTGAAACCCCATCTCTACCAAAAATACAAAAATTAGCTGGGCATGGTGGTGTGTGCCTGTTGTCCCAGCTACTGGGGAGGGTGAGGCAGAAGAACTCTTTGAACCCGGCAGGCAGAGGTTGCAGTGAGCTGAGATCACACCACTGCACTCCAGCCTGGCAGCAGAGCAAGACTCCATCTCAAAAAAATAAATAAAATGAAATAAAAAATAAAGGACATATTGAGACAACTGGAGAAATTCAAATATGGACTGTATATTAGATAATAATTTTGTATCAATGATAAATCTCTTGAGATTATAACCATATTGTGATTATTTAAGAGATACATGCTGAAGTATTTAGTAACAAGAAGCACAGGCCAGGCACGGTGGCTTATGCCTGTGATCCCAGCATTCTGGGAGGCTGAGGCAGGCAGATCACTTGAGGTCAGAAGTTTGAGACCAGCCTGACCAACATGGTGAAACCCTGTCTCTACTAAAAATACAAAAATTAGCCAAGCATGGTGGCAGGCACCTGTACTCCCAGCTACTCGGGAGGCTGAGGCAAGAGAATCACTTGAACTCAGGAGGTGGAGGTTGCAGTAAGCCAAGATCATGCCACTACAATCCAGCTTGAGAGACAGAGTGAGACTCTGTCTCAAAAAAAAAAAAAAAAAGAGTCATGGTAAGGCATGGTGCCTCATGCCTTTAATCCCAGTACTTTGGGAGGCCAAGGCAGGAGGCTCGCTTGAGACCAGGAGTTCAAGACCAGCCTGGCCAACTGGTGAAAGCCCATCGCTACGAAAAATACAAAAATTAGCCAGGCGTGGTGGCTCATGCCTGTAATCCCAGCTACTCCAGAGGCTGAGGCAGGAGAATTGCTTGAACCCAAAAGGTGGATGTTGCAGTGAGCCAAGGTCATACCACTGCCCTCCAGCCTGGGCAACAGAGTGAGACTCAAGTCTCAAAAAAAAAAAGTCATAATGTCTACAAAACATGAGAGAGAGAGAATTAAAAACAGCATTTCAGTATTCAGCTGAGGCTAAATATCACCATCATAGAATGAAATACTGAGATACAAGAACTAATATGAAGTCCTATTAGCAAGTTTTAATTACTAATATTTCGTTATGAAAAACCTTTAGTTGTTATTTTTAAAAACCGTGACAGTTATGTGCTAAAACAATTTCTCAGTACTGTCACCAAATTATTAAATAGACACTCACTTTCTTTTTTATTTTTTTCAAGACAGAGTTTCGCTCTTGTCACCCAGGCTGGAGTGCAATGGCACGATTTCGGCTCACTATAACCTCTGCCTTTCGGGTTCAAGCCATTCTCCTGCCTCAGCCTCTGGAGTAGCTGCGATTACAGGCGCCCGCCACCATGCCCAGCTAATCTTTGTATTTTTAGTAGAGACTGGGCTTCACCATGTTGGTCAGGCTGGTCTCAAACTCCTGAACTCAGGTGATCCACCCGCCTGGGCCTCCCAAAGTGCTGGAATTACGGGCTGAGCCACCGCGCGCAGCCAACACTCACTTTCAACTAAAGTAAATGGAGGAGTGATTTTTTTTCTTTTTTAATTTTTACTTTGAAATAATTTCAAACTTAGATATTTGAAGAATAATACAGAGCACTCCCACATATCTTTTATTCAGTCTCACCAATTTTTCACATTTGGGCACATTTTATCATTTTCTTGATATACATAATTTTATATAAAATAATGTAATTATTAATTATTAAATCAACAATAAGATATAAATAATACATGATATATACCACACATATATATTATATAAATGTATCACCTGCATTACTATTTTTTTTTTTCTGAACCATTTGAGAGTAGACTGCATACATCCTTGCACTTTACCCTTTAACACTTCAGGTTATCTATTCTAAGAACAGGGATATTTTTTAATATATCCACAGTTAACCAACTTTGGGAAATTTAACATTTACCATTTATCTTTTAACAAAGATAAAACAACTTTCAGCTAATCAACTATCCATATTCCAATTTATTTTTTATTTTTATTTTTATTATTTATTTATTTATTATTACTTTTTTAAGACAGGGCTTCACCATGTTGGTCAGGCTGGTCTTGAACTCCCGACCTCAGGTGATCTGCCCGCCTTGGCCTCCAAAGTGCTTGGATTACAGGCGTGAGCCACCACACCGGGCCCAATTTTTTTTTTTAGAAAAAAAAAAAAAAAAAAAAAAGGTAGGTTCTTGCTCTGTTACCCAGGCTGGAGTGCAGTGGTGCAATCATAACTCACTGCAGCCTCAAACTACTGGGCTCAAGCGATCTTCCTACCTCAGCCTCCTGAGTAGCTGGGACTACAGGCACATGCCACCACACCTGACTGATTTTTTTTAAAGTTTTTGTAGCCCAGCTAGGTGGCTCACACCTGTAATCCCAACATGTTAAGAGACTCAGGCAGAAAAACAGCTTGAGGCCAGAAGTTGGAGAGTAACCTGGGCAGCATGGCAAGATCCTGTCTCTACAAAAAATAAAAATAAATTTCTGTAGAGACAGAATTTCATTATATTGCCCAGGCTGGTCTCAAAGACCTGGTCTCAAAATGTCCTCCTACCTTGGCCTCCCAAAGTGCTGAGATTTGTTGGGGGAGACCCCGGAAGTGCCAAGGCAGAAGTCAGAAGTCTTAGCCTATTCCCATATAAATAATGAAGAAGAAAATAACTAGAGATACAACCATAGTAGTTATTCATAGGTGATCTTAGTCATTCATACGTGATCTTAGTTATTCATAGGTGATCTTACTTCTTTTACTAATGCCTTTCAGGTCAGAAGTGTGACCCTGGGGTGACATTGTGAAAGGAATGACCCTAAGGCAAGACACTTTAAACCCTCTGTCATGCCCATGCAAGGGCTGCTGGAGGACGCTTCAGCTGTGCGGCAGCGGCAGAGCTGGGAAAGCACCTGCTGTTTAGCCAGCTAAACATCTCCTTCCTCGGGAGAGTGAGGAGAAAACTCCACTCCTCCAAGCTCTTGCGTACGCCTGACGGCTGTCAGGTAGGCCCACAGACATCCGGGGGCTTAATTGTCTCCATGTGGTGCTGTGCTTCAGTGGTCACATTCCGTGTCCACTCTCAGGTTCCACTTCTGCACCTGGTTGCTTTTTTCTTAGAAGAGATAATCAGTTAAACTAATATAAATCTTAATGTCTTTGTTCTTTCTTGACAAGTATGGAAAAGCACTGATGCATTATGCTCCTTACCTCATCCTGGCTACTAGAAAGACTTGGGCCCCTACCTATATGACACGTGATGTGCTTGACCCTATCATTGACCACCAATGCCATGCCCTACCTACTCTGCCCCCAGCTTTGCACCATGCCCTATGTACTCTGCCCCCAGATTTGCACCACTCCCTATGTACCCTGCCCCCAGATTTGCACCACTCCCTATGTACCCTGCCCCCAGCTTTGTACCACGCCCAATAAAAGTCAGAGTGTGCAGACGCTCTGGGCCCCTGCGGGACTCCGCACTTTGGTTGGCAGTGGACCCCTGGGCCCAAACTGTCTTTTCTCTATCTCTGTGTCTTGTGTCTTTTATTTCTACAGTTTCTCATCTCCACACCTGCAGAGAAGGGCTCAAAGGACCTTGTAGGGCTGGACCCTACAAGATTACAGACACAAACCACCTCACCTAGCCCCAATTTTTTACATTGTCCCCCAAAACGTCTGTTATATCATTTTTTTCCCTTGAGGACAGGATTGAATCTAGGATCACATTTTGCACTTAGTTGCCATGTCTCTTTATCTCCTTTAATCTGGAACATTTCCTCATTCTTTGTCTTTCATGTCTGACATTTTAAAAAACACTAGCCAGTTTTTCTTTCTTTTCTCTTTCTTTTCTTGAGACAGAATTTTGTTCTGTCACCCAGACGGGAGTGCAGTGGCAAAATCTTGGCTCCCTGTAACCTTTGCCTCCCAGGTTCAAGTGAGTCTCATGCCTCAGCCTCCTAAGTAGTTGGGATTACAGGTGTGGACCACCATGCCCAGCTAATTTTTGCATTAAGTGTCTTTTTGTGTGTGTGTGTGTGTGGCAGGGTCTCACTCTGTCACCCAGGCTGAAGTGCAGTGGTGCAATCTTGGCTCACTTCAACGTCCACCTCTGGGTTCCAGGGTTCAAGCAATTCTCCTGCCTCAGCCTCCAGAGTAGCTGGGATTACAGGTACACACCACAATGCCTGGCTAATTTTTGTACTTTTAGTAAAAACGGGTTCACCATGCAGGCCTGGCTGGTCTCGAACTCCCTACCTCAAGTGATCCACCCACCTCGGCCTCCCAAAGTGCTGGGATTATAGACATGAGCCATAGTGCCCAGCATAAGTTTCTTTTATACATAGCAAATATTTCTTACTTGGGGTCTGTCTGTTTCTTTGTATTTAAAATCAAGTTATGTAGCCCCACTCAGAACACCACCTAAATTATGTCGTGTCTTTTTCAAGGGAACATTTCTGGAGGCACATGATAATCTTCTGTCCTTCATTGGTGATGTTAATTTTGGCCACCAAGTCAAGATGCTGTCTGGCTTTCCCACTGTGCAGTTAAAGAAAAATTGCTGTTGCAATTTTTCCTCTTGCAACGAATAAGCCAACTATGGGGAGATACTTAAGCTATGTACATACCCTGCTTCTGTCAAACTTTCCCCCTAGAATTAGCATTCATTGATAATTCTTTTTTTTTTTTTTTTGAGACGGAGTTTCACTCTTGTTATCCAGGCTGGAGTGCAATGGCGCGATCTCGGCTCACGGCAACCTCCGCCTCCTGGGTTCAGGCAATTCTCCTGCCTCAACCTCCTTAGTAGCTGGGATTACAGGCACGCGCCACCATGCTCAGCTAATGTTTTGTATTTTTAGTAGAGACGGGGTTTCACCATGTCGACCAGGATGGTCTCGATTTCTTGACCTCGTGATCCACCCGCCTCGGCCTCCCAAAGTGCTAGGATTACAGGCTTGAGCCACCGCGCCCGGCCATTGATAATTCTTGACCAAACCAACCTTTACTACGATGGTTGCAAAAAAGTTATTTTCCAACTCCATCAGCTCCTTCCACATTTATTAATTGGCATTCTCCCTTCTCCTTCTTTCATTTAATTAATTAATTATCTATATATTATGAGTGTGGACTCAGGATTCCTATGTTTTCAATGGTTCATAATTCATTCCCGATCATCTCCCCTGGGGGCACCAACCAGATAAAGTAGATCTTTATCTATCTTGCATGTTACAAATATTTTCTCACAGTTTGTCATTCTCTCTCAATTTTAGTTTATGTTAATTTCTTGACTTAAGTTTTTCATATAGTCAGATTTATTAATATTTCCCTTTACATCTGGCTTGGAGATCTCTTCCCTACTCCAAGAATGTAAACAAAACAAAACAAAAATTCCATGATTTCTTTTTTTGAGACACAGTCTCGCTCTGTCACCCAGGCTAGAGTGCAGTGGCACCATCTCAACTCACTGCAGCATCAACCTCCCAGGCTCAAGCCATCTTCCCACTTCAGCCTCCCAAGTAGTTGGACTACAGGCGTGAGCCACCTCGCTGGGCTAATTTTAAAATTTTTTGTAGAAATGGAGGTCTCACCATGTTGCCCAGGCTGGTCTCAAATTCCTGGGCTCAAGAGATCCTCTCCACTGGGCCTCCCAAGGTGCTGGGATTACAAGCATGAGCTACTGTGCCGGCCTTCATGATTTCTTTTACCACTTTTATGATTTCACCTTTAATATTATAATAGACTTGGAATTTTGGTGTAAGAAGGATAGAGATTCCACTCCCCCCTACAGCTGATTAGTCATTTATTGGTATAAAATTCATTCATTTAATAATCCACCACACACACACATATTTTCATTATGTTCTATATTTCTTATTATATCTTTTTTTCCTCTTGAATCTTGATGCATCTTTTATTAGAACCATGGAGCCACAGAACTCTGATTCTCGGCAGTGTGAGGTATCAGGCTGTCTACGACCTAAGGTTTCCAGGCAGAACTACCGCCAATCTGGCCACTCTGGGGTTTACTTCCTCCTGCAAAGGTTGCACCAAGGGGCAGTTAGGGGAAATAGGCCCTTGAATTGCCCAATGTGTATCTCCTAAGTGTCTGTTTAATAATGAAAGGCAGGGCGGGGGAGGAGGGACAGGGGGAGGCTGTGCATCTGTCTTTGTTAGGCAGAGCGTTTATTTTTCAGGGGTTGTTTCCTTTATATTCATTCTAGCATTCAAACCTTCCTTGACGTGGGTTTTAGCGCGCCCCCGCCCCACCTTCTCCCAAAGCCTTATTTGCCCATGGTTGCCTACAAGCTCAGAACGAGCAGGCCACGGAATGGCTGGTCTTGGGAGCAGGCGGTTGAGATGCCAGGGTTTAGAGGCAAAGGGCTGGGGACTACGAGCCAGGACCTTCCCGCGTCTGCTCTGCGCCCCCGCAGTTTCCTCCGCGCCCACCAGAAGGCGCCGGGGCGCTCACATTCCCCGCGCGGAGCCCGAGCAGCCGCAATCAGCCGGGAGCTGAGCCGCGCTGCCCTGCGGCGTGAGGAGCCGGGCAGCTGCCGGAGCCCTCCCTGCGCTGCCTTTGGGACGCGGCGCCAGGGATCCCCAGCTTTGCCCCCGGGGCTGGGGTGCAAGTGACTCTGAACTTGGTCCTCGCGCCTCTCCAACCGCCCCCAGGCAGGAAACGCCCAGAACCGCCACCGCGCAGCGCTTCACAAAAGCCGGGAGAGTTCCAAGGCGGGAGGGGTCGGGCGCGCTCCAGAGGCAGAAGGGTCCCCCACACCCTTCAGGCTCACGCCCAGCTCCCCCATCGGGTAGCCCCCAGCCCCATGAGGACCCTCAGGCTGGGGCCGAGAGCCCGGCACAGCCCGGACCGAAATTTTGCCGCTGCCTTAGAACGTTAGACAGGTCAGTGCCGGGTGGGGGATGAGGGAGGAGGAGCAGGAGGCGGGAGGAGGCGCGCTTCCTGGTCCACCCGGTCCCCCACGCCGCTTCCCGAGGCCACTCATCGGGTCACCTCCGCCGGGGGCGCCCGCCAGCACGGGCGTGATTCTGCATTTTTGTGACAGGCTAGGTGTGGAGCCGCCCTCCACAGCCCACCCCGGCCCAGGTGATGCTCGGACTGAGGAGTGGGGGGCGCGCCGGCCAGGGTAGGCGGCGGGCTTGGGGGCGGCCGCTCCTAATACAGCGGGGCTTTTCTGCTCACGCCTGGCCGCGTCGAAACCGCGGCATCCAAATGTCTTCCGCATTAAGATGCCAGGCCTCGGGTGTGAGAGGAAACCAAGATGCAGAAGAGGGCGAGAAGAAAGGAGGCCGGGAGTCCCTAGGGCCCGGGAAGTGAGGGGAGGGGTACCGAGAAGACCGAGACTGGCAGTGCAAACCCTGTCTCGGTGTGTGGAGTGGAGTGCGCCCTTGGGAGCCGGCAGGAGCCTCTGAGGTCGCGGGGGGCCAAGGGCCCAGCCCTTGGCCTCCCTCCGTCCCTCCCTTTCTCACTCCCCACCCTACCCACACCTAGGATGTGGCTGGGCCGCCGGGCCCTGTTCGCGCTGGTCCTGCTGCTCGCCTGCGCCTCGCTGGGGCTCCTGTACGCGAGCACCCGGGACATGTCCGGCCTCCGGGCACCTTTTGCGCCGTGGGCGCCCCCGCAGAGCCCCCGCAGGCCTGAGCTGCCAGATCTTGCTCCTGAGCCCCGCTACGCACACATCCCGGTCAGGATCAAGGAGCAAGTAGTCGGGTGAGTGCCGACCGCGGCGGCGGCAGCGCGGCGCTCGCCGGGGGTGGTCTAGGGGCTTTTGTTTCCTCCACTGCTGGGCTCAGATGCCTGTGTTCTCCTGACGGGTTGTGTGGAGTGAACTGGGAGGTGGAAGTGGGAGGCTGCTGAGGCTTGGGCTGGGGAAAATCTGTTCTCTCTGAACCTTGCCAAGGGGATGAGGATGGGGATGGGCGTGGGAGGTTGTGCAGTCAAGGGAGGGCCCTGAAAGACTCCCTGAGGTCCCGATTCAGACATGAGAAGAGACTCCAGGTGGAGTCCTGGATGCTGGATAGGCAGCTCCTGAAATCCTAGTAACTGGCCCTATCCTACAACTGTAAAATCCAGATTCAGGGGCTGGATCATCAGAACCTTGGTCCCCCTCCCGAGGACTATTTGAAGGGCAGCGTTTAAGGGGACAGATCCTAAATGGACAGAGTTGCAGGACCAAGGTGTTGGGTGCTGTGTCAGTGTTTATGGGATCAATGGAGCTGTGTAGCTGGGCGCTGATGACCCTCACTACCCCTTCAGGCTGCTGGTTCAGAACAACTGCAGTTGTGAGTCCAGCGGGAGGGGCCTTCCCCTCCCATTCCAGAAACAAGTCCAAGCCATTGACCTCACCAAGGCCTTTGACCCTGCAGAGCTGAGGACTGCCTCCTCCACAAGAGAGCAGGAGTTCCAGGCCTTTCTGTCAAGGTACCAGCTTGAAAGAAGGGCATGACGCCACAGGGGGAGAGCAGTGATTGTGTCCAGGAGGGAGAGCCCCTCTCCGCCCCCCACTCTCCTCTGTCCTCTCCTTCCTCCGCTGCCAGGAGCCAGTCGCCAGCTGACCAACTTCTCATAGCCCCTGCCAACTCCCCACTCCAGTACCCCCTGCAGGGTGTGGAAGTCCAGCCCCTCAGGAGCATCTTGGTGCCAGGTAGGGAGGAGGGTCCCAAAGGATGACCTCAGCCACAGTGCAGGTGGCAGAGCCCAAGGTTGGGTGAGAAAGAATGAGCGATGGTCGGAATGGGAGGTGGGAACTTCTGATGAAAAGGGGACTTAAGGTCAGAAGGGGGCTTAGGAGGTGGGAGGTGAGGACAGAAGGGACGCTAGGAATTTCAGAAGACTATAATTGGAGTTTTCGGGGGAAGAATCTATTTTTTGCTGACTAACCATTGGTTAGGTGGTAGGCAGGGCAGGCCATAGGGCAAGCTTTGATAGGAAAGGCTCAAAAATCAGTCACTGTAGGCTATGTTATACAGTGTCCCCTGCTGAGGCCTCAATAAGAAGAATGGGTGGAAAGTTCTCTATTGTGTGTGGTGACAGCAGGGAGAGAAAACGAGAAAGAATTCAGGGTTGTCTGTGTAATTCTGATCCCCCCTCCCTTCTCCTAGGGCTGAGCCTTCAGGCAGCTTCTGGTCAGGAGGTATACCAGGTGAGAGAAAACAGGAAGGCGAGGAGGCCAGGTGGGCATCAAGAACGCTGGGCGGGAGGCAGGGCTACTAAGAGAAGGATGGAGGAATCAGGGAGGCAAGAAGTGCACCTGAGCCCTAACTCTCCAATCCCTTCTAGGTGAACCTGACTGCCTCCCTGGGTACCTGGGATGTGGCAGGGGAAGTGACTGGAGTGACTCTCACTGGAGAGGGGCAGACAGATCTCACCCTTGTCAGCTCAGGGCTGGACCAACTCAACAGGCAACTACAACTGGTCACTTACAGCAGCCGAAGCTACCAGACCAACACAGCAGACACAGGTGTGAGGCCTGGGTGAAGAGAGGGGCAGGCTGGCCAAACAGAGAAGAACCAGAAAGGCTGGAGTGGTCAAATGGCAGAGGGCGTGGGAGGCATCTGGGCTATGGCCAGAGCTGTCCAGCCACACAATGCGTGCTTCAACTGGACCAGCCCGGCCAGAGAGGGAGAGAAGAGGCCTTTGTTCATCTGGGGCTGGAGCAGGTCAGAGGGAAACCCAAGCTTTAGGTGTGTCTCCCCTTTAGGCCAACCGTGGGGCCTCAGGAAGAGACCTGTCCCAAGGAGTTAGAAGACTATACTCCCAGCTCACCCTTACTAGAGGGCAAAGGCCTTTACCTTCCTGGGTTTACATTCCTTCTCCAGCAAAAGGGCCCTGAGAGCCCTCCTGCTTCTCCCAAAGCTTGTTAGTTGCACGAAGTTTGCTTCTACATTAGAGCCTTCCACTTGCTGTTTTCTCAGCCTGGAATGCTGGTCCCCAGATTTTTGCAGACCGGCTCCTTCTTGTCATTTAAATCTCAGCCCAAATGTCTCCTCTTCACTATTACATTACTTGTTTGTCTTATTTTCCATTCAACACTTACCAGTATCTGAATTTTTAAATTTTCTTAGCCTGGCACCAGACTGACTAGGTTCCTGTCAGCTTTGTTGCTTAATAGTTGTGTAAATGTGGCAAGTTACTTTTTTGTCTCGGCTTCTTTTTCTGTTGTAGGAATCTTCTTAATAGGGTTATCATAAGAATAAAATGAGTGCATATATTTAAGGTCATTTTTTAAAGGGTCTGGCACATAGTAAATGCTCAATAATGGTTAGCTTTTACTTAAAACTTTTTTATTGCTTTTCTCCTACCCATTAGAATGTAAGTTCTGTGAATGTAAGAACCTTGTGTGCTCATCCACCAAGGTCTAGAAAGGTGGGACACAGAGTAGGCCCTTAAATATTGATTGGATGAAAACAGAATGTCGCCCCACCCTTCAGGGTCAAATGCCATGTCCTTTCTTCCCAGTCCGGTTCTCCACCGAGGGACATGAGGCTGCCTTCACCATCCGAATAAGACACCCCCCCAACCCTCGGCTGTACCCACCTGGGTCTCTACCCAAGGGAGGTGAGGCTGGCAGGGGCAGGGATGTATTAGATCCACCTTGGTGGGGAGCACAGTGGGAGAGGATGGCCCTGGGAGGGGATATCTACCTGTTCCTCTCTCCCAACTCTCCTTGTCTGCACCCAATCTCAGCGCAGTACAACATCAGCGCTCTAGTCACGATTGCCACCAAGACCTTCCTCCGTTATGATCGGCTACGGGCTCTCCTTGCCAGTATCCGTCGCTTCTACCCGACAGTCACCGTGGTCATCGCTGACGACAGCGACAAGCCAGAGCGCATTAGCGGCCCCTACGTGGAGCACTATCTCATGCCCTTCGGCAAGGTGTGCAGCTGGCAGGCGGAATGGAGGCCAGAGGACTCCCTCAGGGGGGCATCCTCAAGGGTGCCACCTCCAGGGTGGTGATTCAAGGACCGCCTGCCTCAGAATCATGGGGTGCCCGTTAAGCATGAGGATTCTTGGAATGTAAGCTTTGTGGGAGCAGGAAATTCTCTCTGCATTCTTAGAATGGTGCTTAGTGCCTGATGGCATTCAATAAAATAGCCGATGAATGAATAAATAAATGCACACAGAAACTAAACGCATTCCAAGACCACTGACTCGGAACCTCTGTGGGGATCTGCATTTTTTTTTTTACCTAACTCCCGGCCATTCAAAAGCACTCAAAAGTCAGGAGAAGGACACAGGCTGAGAAGGGTCGGGGAGAGAAAGAAGGGTGGCAGAGGGCCATGTCCTATTCTGCAGCCTCCCCAACTACATACACTTTTCTGCCAGGGCTGGTTCGCGGGCCGGAACCTGGCCGTGTCCCAAGTAACCACCAAGTACGTGCTGTGGGTGGATGACGACTTCGTTTTCACGGCACGGACGCGGCTGGAGAGGCTTGTGGACGTGCTGGAGCGGACGCCGCTGGACCTGGTAGGGCAGGGGCCGCAGGATGTGGGGTGGAGAAGGGCCTTGAACAGGCAGGCTAAGGCCATGGCGGGGCCCTGCGGCCAGGAACGGCCAGCCCTGGGACAGAGAGGACCACGAAGTGGGACCTGGGAACTGTCTGAGTCCTGCAGGGGTGGAGCGGAAGAGGATGAGGCAGGGGTACCCCCGAAGACACCGGAGCGCAGATCTGCCCCCTTCGGGTCCCTGGTCCCCGGCCCTCCTGGAGCCAGCCTCCCTTTCCCTGCAGGTCGGGGGCGCGGTGCGCGAGATCTCCGGCTTCGCCACCACCTACCGGCAGCTGCTGAGCGTGGATCCCGGCGCCCCAGGCCTCGGGAATTGCCTCCGGCAAAGGCGCGGCTTCCACCACGAGCTCATCGGCTTCCCAGGCTGCGTAGTCACCGACGGTGTGGTTAACTTCTTCCTGGCGCGGACTGACAAGGTGCGCGAGGTCGGCTTCGATCCCCGCCTCAGCCGCGTGGCTCACCTGGGTGAGTGGCGCCCCCTCCCGGCCGACCCTATCAGCAGCCCCGCGAGGCGCTGGCACAAGGTTCCTGGTCTCTCCTCTGCCGCACCTGCGCCCAGCCGCCACCGGGAACCCTAGAACAGTTCTGCAGTGATTTAGCAAGACCTACACCTGGGCGAGAGACCCACCCTCTCCCAGCCCCGCATACCCTTTAAGCCTCCATTCCCAGCACAGCCACTGGGCTCCCATAAGCTTCCCCACCACTGTTCCCGCCACCCCTACTCTACTCCCAGCGCTTCCCCTAGTTCAGACTACGTAGTCAGTGCAACCCATCTGGCGTTTATTTAACCTCTGGGAGTGGGGGCAGATTTTTCCGTTTTCAAAGCACAAGTATATTGATTCCATTTACACAAGAGTAAAAGTGAGACCCAGGATTTGACTTATACGCTCAAGGTCCTTAGAAACAAATCTTTGCGCACAGACTTTGCACTCCCTAAATTTGAGTTCTCCCTTAGTGATCGGCCTTCTGCACCCTCAGGACGCCTTACTGTGACACACTCCCCTCTACCCCCAGAATTCTTCCTGGATGGGCTTGGTTCCCTTCGGGTTGGCTCCTGCTCCGACGTCGTGGTAGATCATGCATCCAAATTGAAGCTGCCTTGGACATCAAGGGATGCCGGGGCAGAGACTTACGCCCGGTACCGTTACCCAGGATCACTGGACGAGAGCCAAATGGCCAAACACCGGCTGCTCTTCTTCAAACACCGGCTGCAGTGCATGACCTCACAGTGAAGGCCCGCAGGGGATTTCTTACTGTCAGGCTGGGCCTGCCTCCTTGTCCCTGCCAGGAATTTCCAGCAAACCCCACCACCCTGTGTGCACTCTACTGACTGTCCCTGAGCCCCTAGTTCCTCACTCTTCCCTTTCCAAACTTGATGCCCAATCGGGGTTGTCCTGGTAACACCCCTCCTTTTTCGAGTGCCCAGAGGCCTGGTGGAGCCATAACCTCTCCCACAGCCAGTGCCAAGTCCTCCCCTCTCCCCATTCTCATGGGGCAGGAAATGGGGGGGATCACTTTCCAAGTGCCAAAGAGCCCAGGGGGACTCTAAGAACCTAAGGTGGAAACACTGTCTGTCCTCTCATCTTCTTGGGACTGAAGGGGTGGGGAAGTTCTCCAACACATAATCTCAAGACAGTGCCCTTCACCTGCATCTTTAAACCCAGTACTCTCTACACGTGCTCCAGCCCCACCCCCACAGACAGAGCTTGTGGCTCTGGGGCTGGGGCGAGGGCTGGTGAACACATGGTGAAAGCCATTCTTAGTGTGTCTCTGCAATGCTGTGGGCACAAAAGAAGGGGCACCAGAGTCCTTGTGCAAACAGCTAGACTCACTTCATGGATTCCAAAGCACTCAGCTTCATTTTATTAGTTACATTAGGTAAGGGGGCTCAGGGCTCATGATCCTCATCACACACATGTCGCTGGGGCCCTCTGCACTCCAAGTGATGAGGTCAGACCCACACTGTACAAATCTTATGGTCAGTGGGCTCCTGGAGAAGAGAGGAGACATGTCAGGAATAGATTAAGCACCCCTCTCCCTTGAAATGTGGCAGTCCTCTCAGGGGTACCCCACTAACTTAGGGATCTGAGTTCTTCAGTTCTTCACCCATAGCTCAACCCAGGCTCCCTGAGTTGGTCTTCAATCCACTATTCATTCTGGCCCCATCCTTTTCTTCTTGATCTTTCTCCACAGACCCTTTCCCAAACCCCTCTCCCTGGGTCTCCAGCCACTCACCCCTGCCTCATTGGCTGCAGCCTGGCACCTCCCGGCTCCTGCTCCTGGTGCTACTGTCCCCTTAGCAGGCTCCCTAGGGCATGAGCAGCTGCATCCTGCACACTCACAAACAGCTGATCTGGAGTCACCCTGTCCAGGAGTCCTGCCTGGGTCAGCGTCCCCAGCACCGAGGCTATGGGAGAGGGTGTCAGGCTCTGAGACCCTAAATCCACACCAGGTCCTTTTCCCTCCTGCAGGCATCCAGTCATTGCCCAGGCACTGGGCCCTACCCTTCTCCACACATCTCACCATTACACTGAGCCAAGAGGAGGCGGATCCTAGCATCTCGACATCGGCTGGCCAGCTGCAGGGAGGGGCAAAGGGGTGAAGTCCCAGATCAGAGGGTATGACTGAGATGATAAGGGGTGTCTCTTCAACCTACCCTCTCCCTCACCTGCACCACTTCTCTGGCCCCAGCAGCATCTGCAAAGGTGACACCACTGAAGTCTAGGACCACCACTCTGACAGGCTCAGCAGCTAGAATGGGAGAAGACAGGAGTACCCAGGTGCCACCAAGCAGCATGCCCAAATCCTTCTCGTCATCCCATCTCACCTACAACAGTTGGGCCATCTGGCTTTGAAGTCTCCTATGAGTAAAGAAGGGCAGTCACCACTCCCAGACACAGCATGAACGTGCACCCCTTGAGCACAAGGGTCCCCTCAGAACGCCCACTTGCCTCCCGCTCCCTGAGAATCCACTTCCCTCCTAAATCAAACTCCCTCACCGTTCCTCCTTCTCCAAGCCCCAAGTGCCACTCCAGGCTGCGGCGAAACTGCCCACGGGTCCCAAAGTAGAGCGGTGTTGGATAGCTCAGGATGCAGAGCCCTGGGACCTGAAGGAGCTAAGAGGTCAGAGGGTCAGAGAAACGTGCGGCCAGTCTTCCCTTCCTTCCGTGGCTGCAGCTCACCCACCTTGTGGCTTCCTTTGAGTGGCCTGTAGAGCTCTGTCCCCTCAGCCTGTCCAAGTGCCAGGCACTGCACCCTAGGGAAGAAGATGGGGTCAGATTTCCAGTTAAGCCTGGCCTGGCTGGGGAGTCATCCCAAGCACCTCATTCTATCCCCTGCCCCGACCTCAGCTCTACCCATCTCTGTGCCCACCTCTGGGTGCGGCAGACCACAGTCATCATGGAGAAGACCACACCCACAGCCAGGCCCAGGTCCACACTCAGGGTCACTACAGCCACCCATGTGACCATCCACACAGCCTGCAATACAGGGAGGGGGTGGATTGCCCAAAAGAAAAGCCAGGCCATCACTGCTGGGGAAAGAGATCCAGGGCAGTGACTACCAAGGCAAGTGCTGGGGAGAGATGACCCAGGAAGGAGAAAACATGACAGAGGGAAATAACAGAGGTGATTGAATGGGACACACACCAAATGTAATGACCTGCACTAATTGGGAAGTTACAAATATTCAGGCCTAAGGGCTTCAAACCCCACCCTTTCCCTTGCCTGTGAGTAAAGGGTATTAGGAGTTATATGTGTTGAGGGAGTGGGTAGGTTGCAGAATTTAGGACCAGACAATTTGCTTTGGTTTAGGGCAGAGGCTGGGGATGCTAAGAAGATGGGAGGGGGCAACTGGGGATAATGCCATTTCTCACAAAGTCCATGCGGCTGATGCGCCATAGTTGTGGAAGTTCCTGCATCTGGAAGAACAGCTGGCGCATGCTGGAGATGTTGATGCAAGCCAGGACAGCCTTGAGGTAGAGGAGGTGGGCTGACTACCTCAGTGTCCTGGAATACAGCCACCCCTCCCAGCCATGCTACGCCTCCTCTGCTCCTTACCTTGGGCAGATAGTAAAAGAAGGGCCCCAGCCACAGCAGTACTGACAGAACCACTATGCAGGAGAAGAGGCCTGCCAGCTAGAGGGAAGGAGGGGTGGAAGCAAAAAAGGAAGGGAGCCTCCCCCCGCCAACGTGAGAGCTGGTCTCCCTGCCCACTCTGCCTTGTCTTCCTCAGAAGTCTCCCTTCTCCCAAATCTCCTTCCACACAACCCCCTTCTTAATATTCTGCCATTCACATCTAACCGTCCCCTTCCCCCGATTAATTAAATGCATATCATTCGCCAGTCTCCCCATAGATGTCTGTTGTTCAAGTTCCCAAGTGTTGCAGCCCACCTCCACCTTAAAAGCCACTGTGGGATTATCCTATAAGCAGGCTAACCACGTGCTTGGGGTACCAGCAAAGTAAGGGAAACCAAAAATATTAGGGGGAGACTTTGATATGTGATATTTCTTTTAAAAGACAATGTCATTGTGTGAAAAAAATAAGAATTTTATCTCAAATTTATGGTTTTGTGTTTTAATTTTGAACCACATCTGGGCACCATAAACTTTTTAGTGCTTAGAGCCTACAAAGGTCTTCATGGAACACTGGTATTTTCCATCCCTCTTATCTGTAATTCTACCCCCTCACTCACCCTCCCTCACAGATCCCCATTCTTCTCTATATAGATGCCACCTGGGTATCTAGCCATTTTCCACCCGTTCCTTCACCACCACCATCTTGCCTGGATGGCCCATGCTTTCTCCTGGCCCAAGGATGCCCTCTTACCTGTGTTTTCCCACCAGCATCCACTAGTAGACTGGTGGTGGCCAGCGTAGCCGAGTTGGGAAAGCAAGAGAAGAGGGAGGAGATGAGGTTGGAGGCACCATGTGCCAGGAGCTCCTGGAGGGATGCAGTGAGATGAAGCAGGAGAGACAAAGGTGTGGTGGGGATCAGATGGGAGGGTTGGGGTCCACAGTCAGAGTCCCACCTGGTTGGAGTCAATAGTGTAGCTATACTTGTCTGCATAAATGGAGGCCAGGGAGGCGGACACCGCAAAAGTAACCAGTGCGATGGGCAGTGAGTCAGCCAGAATCCTGGGCAGCTCAGCCAAGTTGGGAAGGAGGGGTTGGGGCAATCTGGAGAGGGAGGGATCCATGGTGAGGAGGGGTTGGGTGCTGCAGTGAGATAGGGAAGGCAGAGAAAATGGGGGGGACAGAGATAAGAGGAAATGTTGGGCGGGAGAGGTGGGAGAAGAGAAAGCTGGCGTCTTTTCATTCTGTCTTACCCTCCAGGCAACAGCCCTACTATCTGGACGTTGTATCTTGTGTCCAGGGAAGAGGTGAAGCAGAGCACAGATGCCAGAAGCACCTGAGAAAGAGAGCAAAATGAAGGCAGGGGAGGGGATGGGGGCCCTGGCAAAAGCTAGAAGGGCTGAGCATGAGAGGGGACCATAATGCAGGCCTAGCTGGTTGCAGGAGCCCAGCACCCGGGGGAGCAGGATGTGTTTGGCATGGGGGCCTGACAACTGATTTGGAATGTGGAGATGGAAAAGAGGAATGATGTATGCCTGAGCCACAGAGCGCTGGAATGGCAGAAGTAAGAGGAGGCTTCTGTGAAGGATGGTGGATATGAAGAGATGCCACTGAGCCTTCCAAAGAGAGAAGCTGGGCGATATCTAGTGATATACTGGCATCTGTGGAGATGCGGAACTGTTAGTGGAGGAGAGAGAGAAATATCAGTGGAGGGTGAAGTGCACGGTGAATTACAGAGAAGGACCCTGGTGAGGACAGATGTCAGAGAAGGTGCTGTGACCAGCAAGACCTCAAGGGAGCGCTGTAGGATGGCGGAAGGTACTCTAAGAGGTCTAGAGGGGGCTCCGTGAGAGACGTGTGTCAGTGTCTAGGGGGACTGTGGAAGGTCAAAGCGTTCTCCTCTAGGAGGCCTGGGAAAGTGAGTGTGAGCCGGCCCTCTGGTCGGTGGCCTCTCTGCACTCCACCAGGGGGCGGCAGCGGCCAGTTCCCACGGGACGGCAGGGTCTGTGCGGGCAGGGGCCGGCGCACACGGCCATCCTCACCATGACGACTTCCCCCGGGATCGGCGTGGGTAGCCGGTCTCGGAATCTCACGTTCAATTCCTTGACCGGCACTAGCAGCGCCAGGCTGAGCGCCGAGATGGTCAGTTCAGCCGGACTGCTCCGGGGCAGCGCAGTCAGCACGCCGGCCAGCGTCTGCGGGCAGGGGCGGTGAGCAGAGGGCCCCATGCCAGGGTTCGTGCGCCCCGGCGCGGGCCCCCAGGGCGAGGCCCTCTCTCCCAAGTGCCACCACCAGGGCTTCCACCTCCGCAGCGCCCTCGTTCAGCCACAGGGCTCCAACCTTTCCAGCGCCCTTGTCACACACTATCCCTCCACCCTCCGTCCTTCCTCTTTTTTCGAGTTTCCCTATTCCCGGGACATTTAGAAGCCGCTTCTCTCTTCTCCCAACTTCACCTTGAAGAGAGAGAAGCAGCCGATCTGGCGCGGGAGGGACAACCCCAAGAGGCTCGGCAGCTGGGACACGAGCACGTGCAGCGCGGCTCCGCTGGTCAGCGCCTTGACCACAGGCTCCGACAAAAAGGTGGACAGGACGCCTAGCTGCAGCGCGAACATCCCCAGCTGCGGGGGTGGGGAAGACGTGCAGTCACCAACTAGAGAAGCAGACCAGCCCCGCGCCCCTCAGCCCTCCCGAAAACAAGCCGGAGGCTGGTCCCTCTCTCTCTCCCCCGGCCCAATTTCCCCGGCCCCCCCAGCAGGGATCCCCCCGGGTCCTCCCTCACCATCAGCGCCCCGCTGCCGAAGGCCATGGCTGCGGCTACCCCAACCCGCTGAGCTTCCAGCTGCTCCCTCTCGATTCCGCTCAGGTTCCCCACTAGGGGTTCTGGCACCAGCCGCTCGACAGCTGAGCCTGTCATGAGGCTAAGTATGGCGAAAGTTCCTACCACGGGGGACACATGCAGACATCACCAGCTGGGCAGCCCTGGGCAGGGCAACAACTCAGGCTCCACGCTCTGGGGCCGAGATGCTGCTGCCAGACTCCGCTCTCCCGGAAGGCTGCTGCCCCGTCAAGACTGTGGGGCACGAAGAGCTGCACCAGTCGGCAAAAACTGCTCCCTCCGGCAGATTCTCTGCCTATGCCCCTCTTCTTCCCCTTCCGAGTCCCTGAGATATTCATTTTAACCAAATTTCATAGGGGGAAAAAGTTCAAGTAATCTCCCATCTCTTTGCACCCACTCTAGGAGAATTGTCTAGGTCAGTTTCCTGGCAGGGTTGAGCAAGGAAGGAAGTGAAGGTGGGAGAGGTGAAGAGGGAAATAAGGAAGACGGGAAGTAAGAGTGCCTGTCCATTTCCACCCCACAGGGAAGAGGAGTCATTGGAAGTCCCTGGTCACTCACCTGTGGACAGGTGTCTCCCAGTACCCAGCAAGCTGTAGATGAGGACGGGAAAGAAAGAAGTGTAGAGTCCAAACACCGGGGGCACGGAAGTCAGGAGGGCAAAAGCCATGCCTGGGATGGAAGTGGAAGGAAAGGCCTGCTGTGGGGAGGGGGCCTTGCCCAAGCTGCAGGACTCACCCCCTTCCCACACTCTTAGGGGCTGGCATGAAGGATGCTAAATCATGCCTCAAGAGGGAACTGAGGGGTTAATGGGCCTCAGTGGGAGGTCATGGGGTAGACGAGGTCAGAGATCCTGTGGCCAAGTCCTGGGAGCCTGGCGTTTTGTGCCTCTCTCCAGTTCTCTAAGCCAGAACCTGTCCAAGACTTCTGGCAGGATTGCAGGTAGATGAGAGGAGGTGGAGGTGGGGATCTGATGGAGTTCACAGTCCTTAACCCAAACTTGGCCTCAGATCCCTCTCTCCCACCTTCAGCGGCACGAACCCACCACCTGCTCCCAGATTCTCAGCTCCCTACCCTCTTCCCGGAAGCCCTCTAGAGCTCCTGAAAGGCTGGTGTTAGGGCCTCTCACCCTGGGGCACGTGCACGATGCCCACGGTCACTCCAGCCACCGCATCTCCGAGCAGCCAGGTTCGCCAGCGGTAATGGGGCAGCCAGTGCAGCGGGGGCAGCAGAGCCAGCAGCAGGCGCCACGCCCCCGTCCTGGAACAGGAGCGAGCCCGCAGCCTCCACAGTCCGCAGACCCGGGGAAAGCGGCGCTCTACAGGTCGCTCCGGCTCTAGCTCTTCGCTCCCGAAGAGCTGATGGAACCGAGCCTCGGTGAGAGCTTCCCTGAGCCTGGTTCCCAGGGGGTACTTAAGGTCGGAGGCGTCCCCCGGGCCTGGGTAGGTCCCGGCGCCCTGAATCTCGCTCATTTTGCCCTTGGCCACCTCCAACTGAGCACGGCCTTAAATACCCCTCCATCCGCTAGCCCTGAGTCCCGCCTCCCACGAAGCAGGGTCCAATCCGGCCCTGGAGGGCACCCTCTGTTGAGGACCTTCTCGGGTCTGGCGAGAGTTACGGCTCGAGGAGGGAGAGTCTCTGTTAGGCATTTCCGCAGACATCCTTGGCCGGATCCGATCGCTGGCTCGGGTGATTGTGGAAATATGTAGAGATTAGAGAGACAGAGAGGCCGAAAGGCAAGCGCACCCCAACACTCAACACCCACTATTTACCTCTCCTTAGAATTTTCACCTCACTCCCGGTTCCTTTCCCCATCGGCAGACACAGAGGCTGGTTCCTCTTGGGTCATTGGTTCTTCCTTGAACCGCAGCGTTCTCCCCGCCAGAGCAAGAAAGTTCAGCGCCCATTCTGAACCACACCCAGACCCACATCTGCATGGGGCACAGCTGGCTCCAAAAAAGTGTCGGGGGCTCTTCTGGCCTCTGCAGTTTCATGTCCTACTGACATGGAATGTAGCCCATGCGGATTGGACAGAGCTAGCACCCACACCTCTGTGGGTAGTGGCTGGGCCCAGTTTAGGGCCTCAAGGGAAATACTGAACCCATAGGAAATTTTTTCTTAGGCAACATTTATCACATTCAAATGCTTTTCACAGGCCAGGCGTGGCTCCCGCCTGTAATCCCAGCACTTTGGGAGGCCGAGGTGAGCAGATCGCCTGAGGTCAGGAGTTCCAGACCAGCTTGACTAACATGTTGAAACCCCCGCCCCTACTAAAAGTACAAAAATTAGCTGGGCGTGGTGGCACACGCCTGTAATACCAGCTACTCGGGAGGTTTAGGCAGGAGAATCGCTTGAACCCAGGAAGTGGAGGTTGCAGTGATTGGACTCCAGCCTGGGCGACAGAGCAAGACTCCATCTTAGACAAACAACAAAAAAAATGCTGTTCACAAAGTGGGCACTCAAAAGTACATACATGGTTAAACTAAGTGCAAAGGAGTCAGCCACCCACCTCATGTATCCCTATGGTTCCTAAAGAAATACAAAGGTTCTGAACTCCAGAATCCTGCTGTTTGCCAGGATCCCCTCCTCCATTCGCAAGAATCTTCAGCACCCCTCCCCATGACCCTCTGGTCCCCCAGTCCATGACCCCAAAGCCCTGGGGGTGTGGTGCAGTGAGGGTGGGTCTCCCCTCTTCAATTCCTCCTATTGTTCCCCAGAAGTCTTATCTGGGCGCTACGTCCTGTCCCCCCCTTAGAGATCCTCCCCCCATTGTCGGCCAGAGGGACCTCAGGCCCACAGGGAGGCTCCAGCTCTCCTCCTCACCCTTCCACCCCAGCAGTCTATTGTCTGCTAAGGAAGCCCAAGTGCACGTGACTGAACCCAAGGGACGAATGGACACAGTGGACACACAGATGCATAAGGACCCAGGACAGGGCATCTGGACATGGCTGTCTGCATGTTTCGTTCTCTCTGTTCCAGTGGTTCTTCCAGAAGTTGGGAGGGATGAAGACCCCCTTGGGGTCTCCATTCTTGGGCCCACGGCTTGAAGAAGAATCCCCTTCTGCTCACTATGAACATGGCTTACGACCTCACAGACAGCAAAGATAAGGAGACCCAGAGACAGGAAAAGGCCGCAGCCCCCAGGATCCTCTCCACCTTCTCATCCTCCCTCAGCTGCGCGTGGCAGCCTCAGAAGGAAAGGTACACTGGGCATTTTGTGCTTTAGTATCTGGGTGTTGGGGGAATGATGAGAAGTCACACTGCATTGAGCTTTCTGGTGGGGTCTAGACCAGAGGGTGAGTAGGGGGAAAGAAGGGATGGGTAAAGAGGGTACATCGAGTCTAGGGCTGGCCAGGTGCTCATGGCTGTAATTCAAGCACTTTGGGAGGCCGAGGCAAGTGGATTACTTAAGACCAGGAGTTCAAGACCAGCCTGGGCAACATAGTGAGACCCTTACTCTACCAAAAAAAAAAAAAAAAAGAAGAAGAATCTAGGGCTTTCCAGTAGTTCCATGCCTCAGGTCTGGATTGAGAGATGCTGCAACTGTGGTTAAGGAACAAAGATAGCAACGTCTTTTATCTTACACCCTGTCTCCTTCTCCTTTCACCAGACCCCTCCTCCAATGGCTCGGGCCAACCATTCTCTTCCATATCATTTCACTCCACCTGCCCCCACTACAGCCTCCCCTTCCCTCTGCCAATCCAGCAGCCTTGTGATATAACAAAACCTTTATTCTCAGAAAACAGGAAAAACAAAATTAAAAAGCAAAACCAATAATTTCTATCTTGCCCCTGCCCCAGCCCTCCCACCCACCCACATATCCTCCTTTTGGGGGGACCATGATGCATGCAGAGAGGTGGGAGTGGAAGGAACCTGCGTTCCTTGGGTGGAAAAAAGTCCTTGGGTCTAGGTGCTCTCCTCCAAGTTGATAGCTCTCCCAGCCTTGCCCACCCTCCAGACACACCAAGAAGGAAGAATTCCGGAGCAGTGCCAGAAGGACTGCCCTGAGGCTCCTTGGGAATAGGCAGCTGAGTCAGCACCACCCCCATGGTTTTCACCAGTTACAGTTCATCTTCATCCAGCTTGGCAAGTCTGGCTTGGCAGGGAGGGGTGTTTGGAGTTGGAGGGACTGGAGGAGAGTCATGGGGAGCCTGCGGGATGTCACCGAGGGCCTGAAGAAAAGATTCAAGTCAGAGGATCACAAAGTCCAGAAATCTACCCTCACTTCTCTCCTTTCAGTTTAAGTCCCTAGCCAAGCCACCTCCTCTTGCCAGATATCTTAGATTGTCTGAGACTATCAGCTTCTCCAGAGTTAAAATGGAGGGGAAGAGGGGAAGGGATGGGAAGTAGGAAGGGCCAGATAAAAGGAAGGAATGATATGGGGAGGGAGTTTGCCGGTCCCAGAACAAGAGAGGCTCTCCCCTTTTTATCCCTACAATGAGGGAACCCTATTCATCATACCTGTGTATCCAGGGGCAAGGGGGCTTTGGCCACCTCCCCTTTGGGTGACAGCAGCAGGGAGGGGAGAGAGCCATTGATGGGTGTGTGTGCACTGCCCTGGGCCCGATCTCCAAGCCGAATTCTCCCAGGGCTCCCTACCCCAAGCCCTCCTGGCCGCCCCAGGCTGTTGGTCTGGCTCTCCCGTCTCTGGTACTCAATGGGTGACTGCAGTGCTGGAGCAAAGAGGGAACAGAAGAAGGGTTACCATTGTGACAGGTCTCTTCCCTAGGGCCTGTACCATTCTCCCACTTTGCCCTCCCTCCCTGTCAGCTAATGAGGAGGTAGGGCAAAGTGGGAGAATGGGGCTTTAGGGGATCCTATCAAATTTTGAGCTAAGAGTGGAAAAAGGGAGGAGCCATGCTCAGAGGGTAGGGACTGGAGACTGGGCAGTGAGGGATTCAGGAGGTCAAGGGGCTGAGAGCACATCGGGGAGAAAGGATGAGAACTTCACCGTTGAGGAAGTCCCGCTGGCTCTCCAGGATCTGAGCCACGTGCTTGATCCAGGCCTGACTGACAGCAGGGTCTGCAGCCTGCAGGACATAGCGCTGGATCCCACCCTCTGGCCCTCTGGAGGTCAGTGCAAAGCGGCAAGGGTCACCTTGGAGGTTCCTCTCCAGTCCCAGGCAGCTCACCTGAATGGGCAGATAGGAGACAGCCCCCAGATTCCTCAGGCCCTCTCTGGCTCCTCTGAGATATCCCCTCAGAGGCCTCATGCCCTCTCTGTCCATGCCCTCTGTCGTGGCCCTCTCCCCACCTTAATGCTGCTCTTGTACACATATCCAGGCTGTGTTCCACCTCTCACTCCTCCTCCCAGGGCTTCACTGAAGATGACGATTTGCTCAAAGAGGAAGACACGCCTCTCTCGACCCCGGGAAGACAGCAGCCCCCCAGCCTCAGGCTCAGTGACCCAGAAAGTGTCCTGGCCCAAGAGCTTCCCCTGAGCAGTCAGTTTGCCCTGAAACCAAAAGGATAGTGGCCTCGGAAGAACAGCAAGAAGAGAAAGGGCAATTCTCCGTTCCTCCCTCCCTCGCCTGACATGCCCAACCAACCAACCTTGGGGTCAGCCCCAGGAAAAGACAACTCCCCATAAGGACCTCCAGAGCGCTATGACTGGGGCAGAAGCGAATCGGGCCTCCAGTTTCCTGTCTATCTCCGTACCTCAAATCCCCGCAATCTCCCCAGTGTCATCATATCGTTGCAGCGCTTGGGCACAACGCACATGACCTCCACAGCTTGCTGGGACACAGGTGAGGGAGGCGCATTGTTGGCAAAGAGAGTCATTATTGGGAAAGAGGCCTTCTGAGCCAGCTGTCTCTTCAGACGGTGTCTCAACCCCAACCAGCCTCCCACTAAAAACCAGACAGCTGTAAAACACCCAAGGGGCTGGGGGGACCCCTGAGAGACTAAGAGGATAAGGAGCACATGGTGCATCTTGGAAGGCCTGGGGTCCTCACCTCTAGCTCTGCAGTATCCATCCCAGCTCTACTGTAATACTTGAGAAAATCCTAAGACAGAGAGAAGAAACACTCAGGGAGGTCACGAGGACACCCTTAGAAGCTCTGCCATCCTCCCATGAAGACATGGTTGAGGGCCCTCAGGAAGTCTGGGGGAGCCGTAAGAACTCCAGGGAGATGAATAAGGAAACGGCTGTGCCAGCCAGCTGTGCCCCAAGGAAAAAGGGAGTCCTGACCTTAAGCAGCAGCTGATATTTCATGATCCGCTGCACAGGTTTGATAAGAAGGTCGTTCAGCTGCAGGCGGTGCCCCAGCTGCTGCCGGAGCTCCTGAGGACAGGGACAGGGTGGTTATACAGCCTGGAGAGCCCCAATTCTGTCCTCCTTCCTACCAAGGCATCTCAGCCACTGACCTCAAAGTAGCTGTCCCCAAACTCGGACACCACATGCTCTGACTTGGGCTTATTCTGACAGTACACCACATACATATGCAGCCGGCGCTCCTAAGAGGGGTAATATTTAAGAGAGAGCAGGATAGGCAAGGAGGGAGGATACATCTCCAGAGAACCCCAACTCATTCCTAAGCCCCGCCCAGGCCCCGCCCCTCAAGCCTCACGTGTTTGATGAATAGCTGAGCCAGCCAATCAGGATCTTTCAAACACCGCTGTAGCTCCTGCAAGAAATAGCTGGAGGGGTTGGTAGAGAAGGGCAGGTCAAATACATTTCAGAACCCCTACCTCGCCCACTCCCCGCAGTTTCGAGCTGTCTTCCCTGGTACTGTGCCCTACAAAACTTCTCCAAACATTCCTTAAGTCGCAGTGGGCTGATGTTGGGATACGGATACAGAGGAGGCCCCCCCCAGCACCTGGCTCTCAGGTTCCACCACTCACTCTCGGTGCCACTCATAGATTTGCTGGATGTTCCCAAACACAATCCTGTCACGGCCTCGAAGACTCTCGGGGACCCCCTGAGCAGCCATGGTGGCCATGTAACCCTGTGGGAAGGTCGAGGTTGGGTCATGAGCATGTGGTGGCCGCCTCACCACCTTTATGCTGCTCCTGTACACTTATCCAGGGTGTGTTCCACCTCCCTGTCCCTGGTGGGAGCCGCCCTGCCCCCAGAGTAGGAAGGTCCCGGAGTGGGGAGGCTTGAGAGATGGGACAGAGGAGCATCCAGGCACCTCCTGAAAATAGCCCTGGGCAGATGGAAAGGGCAGGAGGGACAGGCTGGGAAGGGGTAAAAGGAGCTACCTCCACAATCTGCCCCAAGTCGTCCACGTACATTTTCTCTGTTTCTACCAGTTCACTCAGGACATACCTAGGATGAAAGCAGGACACCCCCACTTCAGCGTTGGAGCGCATCCTTGGTTCAGCCCGTTCCTCATTCCTCCCCTTCATCATCATAGCCAACTTCTGAGGAAACTCCATCAAAAATGTGAGGGACAGTCTTCTGGAAGGTGTGCAACTGCAGGGAGGGGCTGTGGACACTTACATACTCCTTTCCAGAGCCTTCTTCTTCTGTTCCTCCTCACTCTCAGGGGCTTGGGACAAAGTCTCCTCTTCAGGTGGCTGGAAGGAAAGAGCATCCTAGGGTGAGCAAATGAATGCCCCTTGAGAGAAAGGAGCCTCCCCAGAGCCTGTCCTCACACCTGCGCCTTATCTCCAGGGCCCTCCAACAATGTGGTCAGCAAGGTCAGTTCTGGCAGCTCCTCTCCTGTGGCTAGAGCTGGCTCCAACATCCAGTTCTGGGGGCCAGAAATTAAGTGTCAGAGGTCAGGGACAGTAGCTGGATGGCCCCAACTTGCCCTCTCTGCCAGTGTCCTTCATGGATGTCCTACATGCTTCTGTGGCATCCCCTGCTCACCTCATATGGTCTCGGCTGACCACTGTCTGCCTCAGTTTCCATACTGAGACAATGTTTGGAATGATCCAACCATTTCCTCAGGCCACTGACTGGCCCTGGGGGGCCTGGGGAACAGGGGCCAGAGCTGAGGCCAGAGCTGGGGCCAGAGGGGGCAGCCAGTCCGGAGGCAGCAGAAGCCGATATACTCCCCTCACTGCCAGCAATGGAATAGGATTCTAATGGAGGAAAAAGAAAGGAGGTGATAGACCTTGCCCCAGCTCCCGACTCAGGGTCCCAGCGAACTCTCAGGTCTCCTCTCCATGATGCTCAGCCTCTCTCTCCCAAGGCTCACTCTCTTGCCATCCTCATTTGAGTTGGCCAGGATAGAAATTTTCACCGGGGCACCCTTGGGAGAAAGCACAGTAAGGTAAACACCTGGCTCTCCAGGCCTGGAACCCCCAGTTACATGTGGAGGTTCCCCATATCCTGAGCATAGCACAGATATGAGGGCGGGGGCAGCCATCTGGGCAGACACTGGAAGCTGGGGGTGGCCATCTGCTCTCCTACAACCCTCCCCCTTTCAATGGGTACAGACCATTCTCTGGGAAGGGGGGAGGATGAGCTGGGTCCATCTGCCACTCCCAGTCCCCTCCTCCACAAATTGCAGTAATCACTATAAAAAGAAAAGACTTCTGCAGCCCACCTCCCCAACCCGTGCATAGACCCAATAGAGGAGGCCAGTGAGGAGGGTCCATCAGGGTTATCTCTGGCCTGGGCTCAGGGACAGATGAGCTATAATTCCTTATAAAGCCCCTTGTAGAACCCCCTCATTCTCATTCCTCCATTCCTCTGACCCTCTTCAGAAGTAGGTTCTTAGCAAAAGGTTTGAGGGAAGATACCCGGTTCTGGGCCTAAGGGGATTGTGGTGGGTTTTTTCTCAAACTCATTTGATTAAGGGAAAGAGTTGAGTTCCCTGCCCCTTCCCCAATTTCCTTAACTTGAACTAATAGAAATTTGGAGGCAGAAGGGACCTTAGAGATCGCTTAAGAAAACACTTTCCTGGAAAACACATAAATCCGGAGGGCCAGGGCAAACAGAAGCCGTGAACCCCCAGCCCGCCCCCCCACTCAACACTGGGTCCTTTCGACCTGGCACTCACCACGTCCCCCCCGGGCGAAGCAGCAGCCGCATTTTGCCAGCACTTTTCGGATCACACGGGGACAGGCACAGCGACCCCCTTTGGGCTCCCCCCGCATGGCGCCCCGGCCCCCCCTCGCCCCCCACCCGGGCCGGCCATGCAGGGGGAATCAAGGGGGGCGGGGCGGGGACGGCGCCGGGCGCACACCCCCCCTCCCTCCTACCCTGGTCCAGGCTGTGGGACTGGGGGAGGGAGGGGACCGGGAGGAGGTGTCCAGGGGTAGGAGGAAGTCTAGTCTTGAGGCGTGCTGGGGGGCTCTGGAGAGAGGGAGGCGCGGGCCCCGGCCGCCGGACTGGGCGGGGAGGGTTTCCGGAACCCTGTCGGTGCGCGGGCCCAGGGTCCAGATGTCCAGTGGAGGGGGGAGGGATGGTAGGGGAGGCTGGGCCGGGATGCGGCAGCCGCTCCAGCTGTCTCCGGCCTCTGGTTGGGGGTGTCTCTAGGCCCGGGCCGGGGAGGAGGCGGGGGCCGACCCCCGAGCCACTGGCGCGGTGCGGGTCCCAGCGGAGCGGCAAGCGGAATAACAGGCCGGGCCGCGGGGCCGCCACGGGGCGGGGCCTCTGCGCCCCAGCTCCGCCCTCTCCCTCGCGTTCCCCCTCCAGCCTGCGCCGGGCTCCCGCCCCGATCGCCCCTCCCCCAGGCACCACCAAGTTCCCACTCCACGTCCCCAGCGCTTTTTCCCCTCCCCAGCCCGGGTTCCCCCCACCGGCGTCCCCCTCCCTCCCGCATCCCGGGCTCTGCGGAGCGCTGGGGCTGGGGTTCAGCCTGTCGGCAGGGTCTGCCCAGGTCTCCCCTTGGCCTCTGCGGTGAAGAAGGACTCAGTGGATGGGGCCTTGGCCTGTGCGAAGACGTCCTGGGTTTGGGGCTGTCCCGGCCTCGCGGGGATGGAGAAAGGCCCCCCCGGTATGGGGTGCGTGTATGGGGAGCTCTTCGTGGGGGAACACAACGCAAGTGCCGCCCTGTCTCAGGACCTTCTTTCCTCCAGGCCCGGGGACTCCAGCTTAGACTAATGGCCAATTAAGGCGAAGTCGTGGAGCCCGGGCTGGCGAGGGGCCAGGGGTGGGGCGCGGGGACACTCCGCCTGCGGGGGCTTGGGGCAGGCTGAGATAGGGGCACACATCGAACTCGAGGGCGAGAATAGTGGAGGTCTCAGCGATTAAACGGGTCTCATGCTAATTAGATGCGAACTTTATGCTAATAAGAGCAGAATATTTTTGAATTCGTCAGTTGACGCAGGATGGCAAACTGTGCCCCACCCCACCCCCAGCTTCTTACCGGGCTGCAGAGCCCAGGGGAGGACCTCATGTTCGCGATTCCTTCTGTGCTCTCCCTCCGTACGTTCAGACTCTGGCTCGGTACCCCCCGACCCTAGGGGGCTTCTCCTCGGGGGCTGGGGGCACAGAACCACTGTAAGGAGCCCGCCCTCCTGGGTAGCCCTGACCTCCCCCTTCCCCTTCTTTCACCTGTCAAAATCCGCATTATTATAAAAGGGTCTCCTAGAACGGGGCTATGGCCCTCTTAATGGAACTCATGGATTCCTGCGACTGTCCCGCAGAACTCGTTTTCGGATATATTGAGTAGTGAGTGCAGCCCTCCTGAAGGCCCCGAAAGACCCCGACCCCACCGCGGGCCCCCATTCTTACCCCCTCCTGCCCGGGGAGGGCGCATGAGCGCAGCATGCCCCCCATGACCCCCAGTATCCGGTCAGTGCGGCCAGGGGCGGGGCGGTCCGGGGGCTTCATACTGAACCCCTACCCTGCTCCAAGTTTCAGGGTCGAGGGGGCACGGAAGCTGGGGGGCTTTGAGGCCTGCGCGTCCGGGGAGTTGCTGCTGCGGAATCCACCCCCTGCCTGGCTCCGCCCCCACTCCCACCCCAGCCAAACTTCGCAAAGTGGGTAGGGTTGTTCTTTTCTCTACAACCATAGTTGCACAACAACAAAACCCTCTTAATCCTAATTCCAACATCGAAGTGTGACCCAGGGCTTCGCAGTGTTATTACAGAACCCGCTGGTGCATCCCGCTTCCACAGGTCCTCAGGAGGCTGGGGGAACTGGGAGGGAAGCAGGATCGCCTCAGCACCCCTCCCCGCTTTCCAGCAGGTCCCGCTCCCCACCCCACCCTCACCCGGTCCCTGGAAAATAACGGGTGTGGCATAAAGAGTTGCATATTTTACTTTATTTTTATTAAATTAAAAGCTACAGTCTGGCAGCGATTCCAGAACAGGGTAAGGAGGTTCCTCAAAGGGGTCAGAGAAGAGCGGAGAAAGAGACTGACAGAGACTGAGACACAGGCGAGAAAGGACAAGGTTGAGGGAGAATCTGATGAACACAGGCAGCCAGCTCCATGGGGGGTGGCAGGGAGCTTACATCAGGCCAATTCCTCCTCCCCTGCACCCCAAGTTCAGCAGTGGAGCATTAAGTGGGGGTGGTGGGGGATCAACAGACCCTCCCTTCCCCATCCTAGGTCCTTTCTCAGCTTGATCGTGGAGCACAGCACATACCAGAAAAAGCCAAGGGCAATGGAGGGGCAGGGAAACCGGGAGTATATGTACATGGGGAGCAGGGAACAGGGCCTTGGAGGTCGGCCTCTGCCAGAAGGGAGTGACTCACACTGCACTGAAACACTTGGCCAGTGGAGGACGGGGGAAGGGATTGCCCCCCTCCCACTCTGAACTCCCTTCCCAATTAGACAGTTCCCCTACAGGTGTGGTGTTGGGGGCAGGGGACAGAGAGGAGAACAGAGGCTTCTGCTGGATCCTAGTAGAGGTGGACAGCAGGGGCCTTGGCAAAGGGGATGTCTTTCAGTCATCTGTAATACCCTTGGCTCTCAGCTCCTCTTGCACCCGGGTCAGGTAGGTGGGGTCCGGGTACCCAAACCTGGGAGCAAAGAGAAATGAGGGTGAGGGTTGTTAGCTGTTTGAACTTGCTATTATCCCCATGCTTACCCTCAGTCTAGGTAGCTCAAAACACCTCCCCACCTCCCCTAAGGGGGGACACCTCCAAACCCAAGATAACTTAGCCCAATTCTGCTTATTTTTGTAGGTTAAGCTGGGCACATCAGGGCCAGGTTGAATGAAGGAGAAACTGAGATGGCTGAACAGTTTGGAAGTGGTCCTCTCCAGTTAGGAGGCTCCCAGAGCAAGGGGGTTGGTGGTTCCCTCAGTGGAAACTGAGCAAAGGGGAGGAGCCAAGGGAAAGGAAGTGAAGAGGGGTCGCACAGCTGGGGTCCCCCTGTGCAGCTGGTCTTGTGGTGGATGTCGTTCCAGGTGATGACATTCGGTCTCCCTGTGGTCATGGACGTGCCGATGGTGAAGGTGAGACGCTGGTCAAATGCCTTGCGGAACAGGGTCAGCACCTTGTTGCCCTCAGGGCAGTCCGGGAGGTAGGCCACCCGTGTGGTGCCAGGATACCGAACTCCTGGGTTTGGGTGTTCAGCCTGGGAGGAAGGTGAAGCAGAGTGGGCAGTGAGCAGCCAGCCATCCCAAGGCCCAGATGTCAGTGGAAGTGGCCAGCCTCTGTCTCAGCACCCCCAGCTAATACGAACAGGGCAGCAACAGGCTGACAGCTTTCCAAAGAAGGAGAGATTATAGAGCCTGGGCAGCCAGAGCGTGTTTCAGGACATAATCTCTATGTGTTAAGAGGTTTTTCCTGCTGTCTCAATCCCTCAAGTCTCCATTCAGCAACAAATGGATTCTCGCAAGTGATGGAAGGTGGCTGGTCCCTACCCTCCAGACAACTCAGCAGAAATGTAAAGACAGAATGATCTATCCTTCAGCCTTCCCTTCACCTGAAAATACTCCTAATATTTCTGCCACTGTCTAACCTGTTCCATCTTCCACTACTCTTCTGTGCAGCTTCTTTACCCGTCTGCACCCGGAATTCCACATTACTCTTTGTCCAGCAGGAAGACACCTAGAGGCCCTTGACCACTCCTGTTTTAACCTTCCACTGGCATCAAGGTTTTGCTCTCATGCATCTGACACAGAGAGATGCTCCTGGCTCTGTTGGGTTGTCAGATCCCTTCCTATTGTGCCTGCCTGCCCCTAAGCCACCACCTCCACAGAATTTACCTCTGCCAAATGTCACCACAGTATTTATGTTCACCAAGGAAATAATATGTAATTCCTTTCTCTCATATCTGATTTGCTTTTTTTTTCCTAGCTCATATCTGATTTTCATGTGTGACTTAGGATCACAGGGATGGAAAAGCTGGGCCTCACCGGGACCTCCTAGCTCCAGGGCACTGAGTAGGAGGGCATAGAGGAGGACAGCAAGACTGTCTCACATCTAACAAGCACATGCACCCTCACCCGGTTTTCCTAGGTCAGAGGTTGGGGAAAACCAAAGGGTAAGGGCAGGCCACAGTTTTCTTACCCCCTGGACACCGGGCGGGAAGACGTACTGGATGACGATGGTGCCGTACTTCTCATAGCTGGGCAGTAGGAGGGTGGCGTCCTTAGAGACCAGCATCCGCCCATTCTGGGGCTGGTTGCCCACCAGCTGCCCATAGAAGCGGCCACACATGGGGCAGGCTTTTTTCACCTGCAGAGCCCGGGTGATGCAGCCCTCGCAGAATGAATGCCGGCACTTCTCCAATGTCTTGGCGTTCTGGATCTCCCCCAGACAGATGGGGCAGGTGCTCTCCTGCTCTTCTGCCTCCTCCCGAAGGCGAGGAGGAAGAGGTGGGGGCAGCGGGGGAGGAGGAGGGGGGAGCCCCCGAGCCCCTGGGGGCAGAAGTGGGGCTGCTCGGAGAGGGGGTGGGCCTGGGCGGTGCATCTCAGGGTGCTCCCCTCCACCCCCCAGAGCCAGGCAACCCATCAGCTCCCCCTGCCTCTGAGCTTTCTTCAGCTCTTTCTCTGCCTCTTTTAGCAGCCCCTTGAGAGCCTTCCGGGCTAGGTAGAGCCCATTGGGAGGGGCCGGGGGGGGGGCCCTGTGGGGAAAGCTGGAGAACATAGATGTCAGAAGTCTCGCCATCTATGAGGATGGACACACGGTGCTCCTCCCGAAGCCGGGCCAGCCGGGCTGGGGTCTCCTTGCTCAGGAAGTCCCACACAGGCTTGGAGACAGTCACTTTGTTCTTGCAGGTGCCTCCACAGGCTGCCATTCTGGACAGGACGAACGACACTGCCCCCAGGGTGAAAGGGACTCAGGGTGGGGGGTCCCCATTTGACAAGTATCAGTGCCTCCTATTTCAGGCTCTTTCCAAGCCCTCTATTACCTGTTTTCTCAAAGCCTAACCCCCAACCCTTCCCCCAAATTCATATTCTATCTCCCTTTATCTTCCAAAGCCCACTGAAGACCAAGCAAGTTTCCAGAACCGTCTAATCATCTAAGCCAAGCATCGGTCTTGTTTCTCCTGTCATTTCTCCCAGATCATAGAAACAATTTGCCCCTCCCGCCTCCGGGGGACAATGGTTTCTTTAAAGGGGAGGGAGACTTTTTGCCCTCCTTTTTGCTTACTTTGATCCTGAAGAGCTTAGAATTGGCATGCAGGCTCACTCCTTTTTCCCTGCTCCCTACTTGTAGGTCGTGTGACCTGGCAGGGCGTAAAAAAGGAAGGAAAGTGAGAAACCCCTTCTCCCAATTCCCCTGGCCCCCAACCCAGCAGCCCATGGAACAGAGACAGAAACCTGGGCATAGGTTACTGGGAATGGGATTACTTGGAACATGGAATGAAGGAAACCAGTTTAAGGGTGAACATTGAGGATCCCTTGTGGGGGAGGTACCTGGAAAGCCCATGGAAGATGATGGCAGCAGAAATCCTTCTATCTCCACTCAGCTGACCAGGCCTGGGAGTGGGAGAAGGGTAAAAAGTTATGATGGCAAATGTTACCATTTCCCTCAGCCAACCAGGAAATAAAAACTCCCCTTCCATTTCCTCTCTCCTCTGCAGAATTCCATCCTCAGCTTCTCCCCAAGTTGCTCAAGAAGGAACTTCAACATGCTAACCTTCCTCCTTTCTTCCCCAGCTCTGAGGCCCCCAAGAAAGCCTAGGGCACACATAAGAGAAGCCAGGGGAAAAAAAGCCCACACAGGTGGAGGTCTTCTTGACACCTCCCTCAGATCACATGGACTGGAATATTTCCTATGTTCCCAATTCCTTGCGCTGCTCCATATTCCCAAATAATTCAGCCCCTATTGCCAGGGAGCCTTCCTTGAGAGCTAAGTCAGTCCCTTCCGCTGAAGTCTGTTAAAGAGGTGAACAAAGTGGCAGCAGCCCCCGCAATAACAAAGTTCTCATTGTCACCTTTTAAACCCAGCACAGGCAGGGCTGTCTGTCAGCTCCCTAGTCTGGTATTTAGGGAGGGGCGGGGCTCACACAAGGGCTCAGCTGGAGGGGCCTGATGTTTCCCCTGAGTCTGGTCGCATTGGGCTACAGGGCTGTCCCCAGAACACCTCCCAATGCAGCTCAAACAGAAAGAGGGGCCATTCGTGTGACCTCCATTTATTGACTGATCCAAAAAGGAGCGGCTGTCCCTTCATGCCTCTATCATCGTCCCCCAAGGCCAGAGGCACCTTGAGATTCATAAAGTGAAAATGGAACCCTAGATCCTCAGCCCATACAGTCTACCCGCGATGCAACACCTCCCTCCTCATCACAGGGGACCCAGGACCTAGGTGTCCTAGCTCCAAGTCCTGCTGGCACAGAAAAGGGAGGCGGGGCCACAGTTTAGGGTGGGTCTGTGATTCCTCTGTGGCAACCCAGGCCGGACAAGGGACCAGTCTCCCTCCAGACCGAGGCCGGAGGGAGGGACAGCCGGGAAGGGCAAGGGTCCCTGGGGGCATCCACTGAGGCCGCTCCAGCCCTCCCCCCACGGCCTCCTGCAACACCCGACCCGGAACCAACTCCCCACATCCCTCACTCGCCAAAGCCCCCGGACCCCACCCCCGGGTGGGGGTGCAGGTCGGCCCGATCGCAGCTCTCAGAACCCCCGAATAGAGGCCAAGACTGGAGGGTGCTAGAAAGATGATCGCCCGGGCCCGGAGCTGGGGGCCCGGAGCCGCACGCGGGGAGGGAGGGGGAAGAGGGGGCGCCGGGGGAGCGGGGGGCGTGTGGGGGGTGCGAGCGGGGCCTGGAGGGCGCGCGGTGGGTGTGGGGGGCGCCGGGCTCACCTACCTCTCGTCAGCGCCGCCATTGCCGGTCACATGACTGAGGCTGTTGCTGGGATGACGGTCCGGGCCTTAGCAACAAGGCGGGGGGAGACCCCGAGAAGGTGGGGGGTTGCAGGGGGTGCAGGCTGATGGAAAGGGAAGGAGGGAGGACAGCACCCCCTTTCCCCTCACAGGTGATAATCACCGTTCCCTTTGACCCCCCTCTATCCGCAAGCCCCTGCTCTTCCTCCCCAAAACAAAAATGGAGGAGCTGTCCCAGTCTTTGGAGGGAGGGGGTGGCGTCACGGAACTGAGGGTAGGAGGTTAAATCCCTGGAGACGCCACCCTTCTCGCTCCCGCCTCCCGGCGGAGCACTCTCCCTTTTCTTTCCCAGCCAGCTGCGTAGCAGCTCCCGGGAGCTGGTGGTGGATGGGGGGGAGAAGTGTTGGTGGGTATATGGGGATTCGGGGGGAGGGCGGCAATTTTTTGAATCCTTATGGTAGAAGGGCCTTTGAGGAACAATGTGGGATGGGGAGAGTCATAGTAAAAAGAAAAGCATTGGTTCTGAAAAATAAACAAATCCCGGTACTAAACTATTTCAATCCCCTCCCTCATCTCCTGCCTCTTTCTAGATTGTTACCTCCTGTGACCCCCACAACCTGCTCTCAGATGGTCGTTGGTAAGTGCCTCTGATTTTCTCTTTCCACAAATGGATATGGAGGCTGGTGCAGAATGGGAAGTGAATGCATTTTTTAAAAAGTGGCTTGGGGTGGTGGTTGTGTCAAGTGTACGGTTCAAATAGAGTTAAAAACTCTCAAAGAAAAAAAGCTCTGCTCTGCTTCCCACTTCAAGCAGTCTCCGCCCCCAATCCAACTCACTTCCCTGAGGCCACATCAAGCCAGGTTTTTCCACCAGCCAAAAGACTTTCTCAGCCAAGACAGGAATCTCCCAAACTGGCAACAACCTCTATTCATCCACCCCTTTTTCACTCCCCCTCTAGACTGGAGGGCTGGTCACTTTCTTCACTTTCCCAGGACCCTGCTGCAGCTGTACTCTTCCTTCCCTCCGGGAAGAGGACAGCTTTCCCAGGAAGCCGGGGGGAATACTGAATTCCTTTTCTTTTAGCAGGTGGGCTGAGAGGCCTACTCATTCACCTTTGCCAAAATGGAGTGTTAGCCAAGCCCAGAACTCTGGGAAGAGGAAGGGTCCCATCACCCTACTCTTCCCTGGCCCTCACTACCGCTGACCTGCCACAAGGTTAAAGACTAAGCTTTCCATGCCCATGCACACCCTTCACAGCCTTTTAAAAAAGTTCACAGCCATCTATCTAGAAACCCACATCCTTAGTTAGGGGCCCAACACCTTGAACACCAGAATTCTTCAGCTGGTCTCTGCACCCTTAAGCACAGGCTTCCTCAGAGAAGTGAAATGTTGAAAAAAAAAAAAAAAAAAGTATTTCTGTACAGGAATTTGGATTGAATAATTTATTCCCTGTATTATGATAGCAATGGGAGCAAATACACAAATTTTTATTAATAAAACAAAAAAGATGAGAAACAGAAGCAACAAATGAAGATATCCATACTGCCCATAATACATCAGCCATGTGATCAGAAAACCCATTTCTAAAGAACAACAGTTGCTGGTGTCACAAAGTTTTATTGCATTCACTGGGGGAAGGGAGATGGTTGGAATGAAAAAGATCCATTAGTCTCCTGACAGGAAGACGTTATAGGGGCTCCCACCCCTAACTGGGTACTCCTCTTGCTACCTCCTTTGGAGCAGAAGATGAAGAGGAGAGAGAGCTTCTCCCTATTGTCTCATGGCTTCTTGGGAGACAGATCGGTCCAGCCAGATACAGAGCAAAGCAGCTTTGCATCACCACAGGCCAGTTGCTGGTGCCCATCTTAAGGTTAAAAAAAAAAAAAAAAAGTAGAAGCTTTTTTTTTTTTTTTTTTTAAAAAGGGGGGGATGGAGGATAGCAAGATGAATGGGTGCCGTGGCTCCAGAGGCATTGTAGGGTGGGGAAGACAATGTATCTCATCAGGGTTCTTAACATTATGAGAATATCACACATCATCAACTCAACTATCTTTGGAGGGGCTGAGTGATTGAGTTATGGCTCTGACTCCTCTCTGGGGGTGGAGAGTGAAGATGACAAAGAAGGCCATCTGTCCCCTAAGAGACACAGTAGCAGTATAAGACAGGACAGAAGAGAACAGAACAACAAATCCAACTGGAAAAAGGTTTTAAGAAGGGGTGGGAGAAGGAAGTGTGCTAGGCACACACATCCAGGGAGTAGGGGAGGTTCCCACACTGAGGCCTCCATCCTCTTGAAATGACCAGAATTGATCCAAGTAGAGATATTCCCTTCTTCTGAAAATATACCTTCGGGATGGCTAGGCAGGATGAAAGGAAACTTTTTTTTTTTTGAGATGAAATTTCACTCTTGTTACCCAGACTGGAGTGCAATGGTACCATCTTGGCTCACCGCAACCTCCACCTCCTGGGTTCAAGCGATTCTTCTGCCTCAGCCTCCCAAGTAGCTGGGACTACAGGCATGTGCCACCATGCCTGGCTAATTTTGTATTTTTAGTAGAGATGGGGTTTCTCCATGTTGATCAGGCTGGCCTCGAACTCCCGAACCCAGGTGATCTGCCTGCCTTGGCCTTCCAAAGTATTGGGATTACAGGCGTGAGCCACTGCACCTGGCTGAAAGGAAACTTAACGTGGAGAATGAACCTTACATCCTGGCCCAGAATCCCAGCCTCCAGAACTGGCCACACACCCACTGAAGGGTTCCAGTCCCAGGAGAGGTGTGAGGTTCTGGTGAAGAGCAGCAATAGTCAAACACTCTCCCCCAGGCTTGAATGCTTTTGGCCATCTCTGGGCTCCTGTGTCCAGAAGTAGAGATGGGTGGGGATCGAACTAAGGTGAGGGAAGAGATTACTCCATCTCTGACAGAGACCCAATCCAATTCTCTGCATAATCACAAGAATCCTCGTAGGCCCCACCTCTGTGAGGTGCCAGGCTGCTGACCCACTCTCTACCCCACCTGTGTAGGGCTGGCCATATTCCATCGTGTGTGTGCATGCCTGTACCCACATCTGTAGTATCTTGACTGTCCTCCATCCTAGGGCCCACTGGGAGGGAAGCATGCCATAGTGAGTTCTATAAAGTTATCAGCAAAATTCAGACACTTTTAGTTCATCCCACACAGCAAAGTGCATCCAGAGTAGTTGCTTGAGCCAGGTCCATCTGTCCAGTCAGGTCCTGAAGATGGCAAACAACCCCCTTCCCCCAGCTCCTATATCATAGAAACAACAGGAGATTTTACAAAGATCAAGGCACTTGGGAGAGAATCAACAATAACATTCTAATAATACAAGCAGACTTCTTGGGGGGAGGGAGAGAGGGGAGAAAAATGGGCAAAGGGGAGAAAGGACAATGTATTTCTGAGGGTCAGAAGCCTACTAAACAGGATGGAGTTATCTGGATGGAAGGAGCCTGCAGCCTGAATTTAGCAAAAGAAGAAGAGATGTGGTGGCTAGAATATCCACAATTCCCCCCAGCCTCTCAGAACCCTACCACCTTGAACATCAGGGAGAGTCGGGCAGTCTCTTAGGCAAAGATGTTGGTAATAAAATCCAGAAATCGCTTAGCATACTGCTCCGGATGGACAGTAGAGATCTCTGCCCCAGCCTGTGAGAGGAGATGTGGAACAATGTGTCAGGCCACCGCAGTACCCATCCCCATCACCCACCCAGTCTACCGCAGACCACTTCCATCCTTTTGCTACCCCATTGCTCTAGCAAAAGAGGCTCTCTCTTCCCAAAGAATATCAAGACAGGAAAGGAAAGGCTTTCAGGAACTCTCACCCCATGCTTGACAGTTTTAGCTGCATGAGCTGCTTTCTTTTTGGCATCATACTGTGTAAGGATGTCAATGAGGCCCATGAAATAGACCTCCTTCTGGGGGGCTCCTGGGAGAGAGACCAACAATTCAGGGCAGGTTTAGTTCCAATTCCCTTTCTCCAGGAACCAGCCAGTTTTGTTCTGAAAAGCTAACCAGGCTCTCCCCTGGGTCTCTGTCCCCCAAGAACAATCCCGTCTCCACCCTTAAATTGTCCCAGTTCCCACCTTCAGCACTCCGGATGGCGTAGACATCAATGAAAGACTCAAACTCTCCTGGGCCCAGGGGCCGATGGGAATGGATGTAGCCTCCGATACCCTCTGGGGAGGTGCCGTAGGAGCCCACCAGAGCAGGAGGTCCAGTGAGACTGCAGTCCCCATCCACCTCTGACTCATCCTCCCGCGTGGGCCCCTCCTCCTCTGGTTCAGAGCCCCGAATGATGTCGTGGATGCCCAGCAGAAGGCTGTAGTCCATGATCTTCAGCTGCACTAGAAACTGAGACCCACTGACAAATCAGACACCTCTCTCTCCCCCTTCATGAGGTACCACCCCTGTACCTCTACCTTTGAACTTCTGGGGCCCTCCTGGGGAAAGGAAGTGTAAAAATTGAGGTTGCAGGGCATACCACTGCCCTTCAGTGCCTATATGTCCTGGTGTCTAAGATCATCCTTTTAGTTTATTCTAGTCACCCCTTCCATGGGTCAGCTCTAGGGGTTTTTCGCGTCTCATACCCAATCCTCATACATGCAGAGGACCTGAATAATAAAGGGAAGGGGAGAGCTCCCTCATACTGTGAATTAAAGAGTCAAGTATCCTAGAGGGAGCAAAAAAAAGGAAACAAAGCCATTTCCCAGAGCACCCAATCATCACCTCCACATCTCTCTTTAGCTTCTCCAGAAAAATTTTCTTCTCCTCTTCACCAATATATACTTTCTGGTTCTTGCTGAGAAAGTCCATATCCTTAAGCGTGGGCAATTCTTTAACCTAAGAATAGGTAAAGGGACATCTTGGGAACACATCTCTTGCCCAAGGTCTCAGAACTTCACTTTCTGTCTAGCTCAGTACCCTCTAGCAAAGAGAGCTCATCTAACTCCCCACACTGTGATGCTTCCCTGATTTGTTCTCAACTCCAGTCACTACAGCTGTATCCCAAATCAAATCACATCCCACTACTCTCTGCTTATGATTTTCAGCCAAGACCCTCCTTTTTTTTTTTCTGAGATAGAATCTCGCTCTGTTGCCTAGGCTGGAATGTAAGTGGTGTGATCTCAGCTCACTGTAGACTCAACCTCCTGGGCTCAAGTGATTCTCCCACTTCAGCCTCCTGAGTAGCTGGGACTACAGGCCCGTGCCACCAGGCCTGGCTAATTTTTTTGATTTTTGTAAAGATTATGTCGCCCAGGCTGGTCTGGAACTCCTGGGCTCAAGAGTCCCCCTGCCTTGGCCTTCTAAAGTCCTGGGATTATATGTATGAGCCACTATGCCCGGCCTGTTTCTTCTTAAGCAAAAGTAGCTCCCTGAATAAAATAACCCAGAATGGGAAGTGGAAGTTAAACATTTTGCTCTTAAAAGTCTGGCATCCTCACCTATCCCCAAGCCTTCTGTATGGAATAACCCAGGTCAATGTTAAAGCAGCTGCTCCCACTGCCCCTCCAAACAATCCCCAGATCAACAGAAGTTTACCCCTTCTTCTTTTAAATGGTTTAAGATAATAAATAGCTAGTAATCCCTATTCCTATATAGAGTGGCCTCTCCATCCTAAGAAGTTCCCCTCATCTGCCCTCCTTCATCCCTCACCCCTTACCCTAGCACATAAAATTAGTATCACCTTTTCCTTGTCGCTGGCTTCCCGGGACACTAGGGAACCCTGCAGAAAGACCCAAAACTAAGTTAGTAGAAGTGGCTAAAAGAAGAGTCAGAACCCAACTCCTAAGACGAGTACTCAAATCCAGCCTTCTTTCCTTTAAAAAGAATCATCCAAAGACCTCCCAGGGTCTTCCCCGTTCTCAGGCTATCAGGAGCCTCCCTCTAAGCCTGAGCTATCCGCTTCTTACCTTGAGGTCATACTTCCTGTGCACAGGAAGACGGTGGCTAAACATATTGCGCATCACAAGCATGTAGCTGTCTTCATTGTCCACACTGACTCGGTACATCCCCAGGAACTGGGGCAGAAGCGTGTTGCCATGGCACTTCACAATGTACTATGGTGAAAGAGGGGTAAGGAATGGGGAGAGGCTGAATAGCAGATACACAAACAGCCCAGGGGTGGGAATTCAAACTTCTGCTCCAGGGTGGAGCAGAAGACTTCAAGTAGAGAGGTTACAAACTCAAAAGTGATGGAAGCTTCCCCAGAACACTCCAGATAATCCATTCCATTTTTGAATCCCCCGTTCCTCTGATTTCTTCCATTTGTACGTCTCTTAATTTTAAAGTGTCATCTCTCGATTCACCTTTCTCATTCTTTGAGACAAGGAAAGGTAAGTGTTGTTATCCTTATTTTAGACCCTCTATATGCAAGTGGTCACAGAACCAGGATTAGAGCTTACACCTTCTTATCAATTAAATCATTTTATCTAGAGCAGTGTTTCTTCCTAGGCTAGATTCCCATAGTTTAAAATGTCTGCGATGGGTTGGGCTGTGCTGTGTCATTCTGTCATTGCATATAAATAACAGATTTTTATACCTGCAAAAAAAAAAAAAAAGTCTGCATGACTGCCTACAATTTGGATTCTTTTTGTTGTTGTTGTTGTTGCCCAGGCTGGAGTGCAGTGGCACGATCTCAGCTCTCTGCAACCTCTGCCTCCCAGGTTCAAGCAATTCTCCTGCCTCAGCCTCTCAAGTAGCTGAGACTACAGGTGCACGCCACCACGCCCAGCTACTTTTTTCTATTTTTAGTAGAGAAGGGGTTTCACCTTGTTAGCCAGGATGGTCTCGATCTCCTGACCTTGTGATCCACCTGCCTCGGCCTCCCAAGGTGCTGGGATTACAGGCATGAGCCGCCACAACCAGCCCACAATTTGGATTCTTAAAAAAATATTCTATTAAGCCAGGCTCACACCTGTAATCCCAGCTAGTTGGGGAGCTCAGGCAGGAGGATCACTTAAGCCCAGGAGTTTGAGACTAGCCTGGGCAACACAGTGAGATCCTGTCTCTTAAAAAAATAATAACTCCTTCACTGTTTACCATCTCTTTTTCTCTCTGTGTTGCTGCCTCTTTCTCTTCATAGCCAACCTTCTGAGAAAAGCAATCAGCAATCAATCCATTTCCTGTCTCTCATTCACACCTTGAATCACTGAAATCAGGTTTATACCTCATTTCTCCTCTGAAATCTCCCCCAAATCCCTCAGTTGTCAAATCTAATAAATATTCTAGTTATTGTCATATTTCAGCTTTGTCGCACCTGATCCTATTGACCAGTCTCCCTTTAAAACTCTCTTGATCCTCAGCTCTTCTTTTTTTTTTTTTTTTTTGAGACGGAGTTTCGCTCTTGTTACCCAGGCTGGAGTGCAATGGCACGATCTCGGCTCACCGCAACCTCTGCCTCCTGAGTTCAGGCAATTCTCCTGCCTCAGCCTCCTGAGTAGCTGGGACTATAGACACGCGCCACCATGCCCGGCTAATTTTTTTGTAGTTTTAGTAGAGACGGGGTTTCACCATGTTGACCAGGATGGTCTCGATCTCTTGACCTTGTGATCCACCTGCCTCGGCCTCCCAAAGTGCTGGGATTACAGGCGTGAGCCACCGCGCCCGGCAATCCTCAGCTCTTCTTATACCACTCTCCTGATTCCCCTTCTCTTTGTCCTCAAATCCTGTATGGAATGTAGCATGGCATAAATAATTAAAAGTTTCCATCTATTCTTTTATGGGCTCGTTTCTTCACTTGCTCCTTCAGGTTCTGTCCTCAACCTTCTTTTTATTTCACTACACACACCTCTCTACAATAATTGCATCTATAGTCGTGGTTTTAATGATCATTTATTCACGTATAACTTTCAAACCTATATTCCCAGTCTAATCCTCTTTCCTGAATTCCATATCCATACCCCAACCATTTACTGGACATCCTTATCTGGATGAATTGCACAAATGTCAAATTCAATATGTCCAAATCAGAACTTTCTTCCTTCAAAAGCCTGTTCCTCATTTCTAATTTCTGGTGAATGGGCACCAGTTATCCCTAACCAGGAACTGGGACCATATGTGTCTTTTTTTGTTTGTTTTTTTGGAGATGGACTCTCACTCTGTCACCAGGCTGGAATGCAGTGGCACAATCTCCACTCACTGCAACCTCCGCCTCCTGGGTTCAAGAAATTCTCCTGCCTCAGCTCCCGAGTAGCTAGGACTATAGGCACAGGCCACCATGCCTGGCTAATTTTTTGTATTTTAGTAGAGAAGGGATTTCACCGTGTTGCCCAGGCTGGTCTCGAACTCCTGAGCTCAGGCAATCCACCTGCCTCAGCCTCCCAAAGTGTTAGGATTACAGGCGTGAGCCACTGCGCCCAACCCCTTGTCTTAACTCTCACAATTCTCCCATAGGTCTTCTTTTCTATCCCTATCACCATTGTTCTCCCAGGCCTTCATCATTTCCACCCTGGACTATTAAAATTACCTCCTAACTGGTATCCACACTCCGAGTGTTCCCTCTCACCAATCCATTCTCTAAAATGCTGTCACGTTTTCTAAATATTTCTAAATAACAAATATATCACTCCCCTTGCAAAACCACCTTCAGGATAAAGCCCAAAGTTCTTTGTGGGGCTTATAAGCCTCTTCACAATCTGGCTCCTGCCTATCTCCATAACACTATATCCCATCCAAATGGAATTTCTTGCAGTTTCCTAACACAGAGTTCTCTCATGGCTCTGTGCCTTTGCAAGTGCTGTTTTCCTTTGCCTAGAATGCTCTTCTATCCTGTCCAATGGTTAACCCCTACTAGTCCTTCAAGGATCAACTCTCACAGTATCTCCTCTAAAAAACTGTTTTTAGCCTCCCAAGTACACTTCTTTCCCCAGGTGAGTTAGGATGCTCTTCTCTGTAGCTTCAGAGCATTCTGTACAGACTACTTCTATTGTACACATCTTGCTGTGTGCTCATACTGGGTCACTGGTCACTGCCATTAGACCAAGAGATCTGTAAGGGCCATGACTGCTTTGTTTGCCTCCTTGTCTACTGACTAACATAGGACCTAATAATAAGAGATATTCAATATTTGTTGCATAAACCAAACTCCTTTTAGACCCTTCATATATTCCTTCCTCACTGATTTTGGTGAAATTTTTCTTCAGTAGAGAGACATTCAAGAAGAGTGTTTTTACTGCCAAAACATTCCAGAAACTCCACACTCCCAAGTAAATCTTATCAGACAGAATAGCTTCCCTTATCCCATTTAGGGCTGATGATTATGGATTCTGTCATCCAATGTATTCCAGTTGTGTACTGGTCTGAGTTTTCTCCCCAGTCAGCATCTATTACTGATAGCAGCTGAGCTATATGTGGGTAGGGAGGAGAGGGAAAGAACGGGGCTAGAGAGAGGCCTGACCTGATGATAGTTGGAGAGGTTGCTATGCATGTCAGCAATGTCTTCACTGGATACTTCTTTGATGACCAGAGTCCGATCGTAGGAGATAAGGAAGCGACCATCGCTGCCTTCACTTTTGCTGGGGGGGTTTCGGGTAAGGGACACCTGGGGACACAGAAAGGCCAGAGGCTCTTTTCCTCTCCCTTTATATGCAGAAACAAGTCATATGAAAATGGTCAGCTGAAAGTGGATGAGTCCCTGGGGTAGGAGATTTAGCACAGACTCCTGATCAGGTGTCCATATTTCAGGACTGAATGAAACTGAATGCATAATTCTTTTTTTTCTTTCTTTTTTTTTTTTTTAAAAAGGAGTTTTGCTCTTCACCGAGGCTGGAGTGTAGTGGTGCGATCTCAGCTCACTGCAATCCCCACCTCCCACGTTCAGGCAATTCTCCTGCCTCAGCTTCCCAAGTAGCAGGGACTACAGACATGCACCACCATGCCCAGCTAATTTTCGTATCTTTAGTAGAGACGGGGTTTTGACATGTTGGCCAGGCTGGTCTCGAACTCCTGACCTCAGGTGATCTGCCCGACCCAGCCTCCCAAAGTGTTGGAATTACAGGCATGAGCCATTACGCCTGGCCAAAATTCTTAATGTATCTACATCTTTTCCCCCAAGAACAAGGTTTATAGTTTACATTAAATTTTGAAAATACCTGTGACTGCAAAAAGGTAAAGAATCATATCTGCCAAGACTCTCATTTCTCATTTCAAGTCCTATTTGGCTGTCCCAAATAGGACTCCTCAGTTGCTGTGAGAAAGGGCTACCCTCACCCCTTAATGGACTCTCACCAAGTAATCTTGGTCATCAATGCCAAATCGATCACGGAGGTTCCTGAAGACCTGGGGACAATACTCCTTGAACTTGAAATGACTGGGTAGATTCTCCCTGAAATTCAGGTTTTTCAAAGTAAGAAAAACAAACAATATTACATTTATATACATTTGGTAGTTTAGAAAGTTCCTTCAGACATATTACCTCATTTGATTCTCATAAAACCCTGTGAGGTCCTTTATTTATTTATATATATATATATATATATATATAT
>NW_022436942.1:19107847-19144462 GCF_009761245.1 Sapajus apella
AGTCAATTCTCCTGCCTCAGCCTCCTGAGTAGCTGGGATTACAGGCACGCACCACCATGCCCAGCTAATGTTTTGTATTTTTAGTAGAGACGGGGTTTCACCGTGTTGACCAGGATGGTCTGGATCTCTGGACCTCGTGATCCACCCGCCTCGGCCTCCCAAAGTGCTGGGATTACAGGCGTGAGCCACCGCGCCCGGCCTATTTATATTTTTTTGAGACAGAGTCTTGCTCTGGCGCCCATGCTGGAGTGCAGTGGTGCAAATTCGGCTCACTGTAACCTCCACCTCCCGGGTTCAAGAGATTCTCCTGCCTCAGCCTCCCGAGTAGTGGGGATTACAGGCGCATGCCACCACACCCGGTTAATTTTTATATTTTTAGTAGAGATGGGGTTTCACCATGTTGGTCGAGCTGGTCTCAAACTCCTGACCTCAAGTGATCCACCTGCCTCGGCCTCCCAAAGTGCTGGGATTACAGGCATGCATCACCACATCTGGCCCTTGTGAGGTCCTATAAACATATATTATTTCCATGTTACAGAAGGGGAGAATGTGTCTCAGGGTGATTGAGTGACCTGCCTAAGTAACATGGTTGGTGAGTGGTGTAGTAGAGCCAGGATCTACTACCCATCCAAACAGTAGCATTTCCCAAATCTCAAGCAAGTCAGAGACATTCTAAAGTCAGCAACAGGCACCACTGTTTTGAATGGCATCTTCTGATACTGGGAGGGCTTAAGAGAACTCAGGTTTTTCTTTCAAGGAGTCCCTATCAGAAGCTAATGGTCTCATGGCATCTGCAAGGTCACAGGAGAAAAAGAAAGAGAAAAAGAGCAGGTAATGGTATCTGCACATATTTACTCTACGGAATTGCCAGGCTAGAGGAGAGATAATACTGATTCGTATAAGGATATAGGGAATACCAGAAATTATTCTCATGGTTTCTTTGCACAAAACTAATTTCTGCATTGGGAAGGAGGTTAAATTTTCAACTCACTGAAACTTTTTAAAGTATTTATTACTCCTTTCTAGGAAGGTTGACATGAGAATGGCAAGGATCATCACTTACCTGTGGAAAAGGTGATTGTTGACCTTGATCTTGGAGCTGGCCTTAAAGTCATCTGGAAGCAGCATCACTGGGGGAGGCACCTGGCTGAGCTCATTGATCTGATAAGCCAAAACATGAATAGGGAGGCCATGAGTAAGGTGTGGAGAGCTACCCATACACTGTATCTGGGCAGCAGTCATGGAAAGGCCACTCAAATCTCATTCCTTTAAAAACACTGGCTATGTATATGCTTGACAGAAGTGAGAGAGTGTGTCTAACCCTTCTTGCTGCCCAAGAAGGACTACAGTAAGCAACCCTCACACATAGTCCCCAACACTCTCACCCCTTCATGCTCGCAACAGTCATTTTATATTAGGATAACCTTGTAAGCAACTCAGGACTATTTTTAAAGCTTTGAGAAATTCTAGAAAAAAAAAAAAAAAAAAAAAAAAAAAAAAAAAACTCTGCAGACTCAAGACAGTTATGTGTTCCATTAGAAAAAGAAAAAAACAAAGATTTTTAAAATGCACAAGAGAGTTGGGATTCTGAGGGGCCAACCGCAGCCAAAAGGATAAATGTCCATATCCTGCAGAAGGCATCTCTTTGCAAACAGGACCAGTCTTCCTAGACCACTCTGACCCAGTTGTTTGCAGTAGGCCCCCACCTGTCTAGGTGTAAGGCAAAGGAAGAGCAGCTGATTTCAGAGGGAATGCAGGCAATCAGAGGCTATGAGCTCATTAGGCATCTGTTCTCTAAAGCCAAACTAATCCACAGCACAGAGGACAGAAGCATCACATGTTCTCCTCGGCCCCCAGGATCTGCAGTCTGCTAATTCAGGGTAGAAAGGAAGCTCTGCTACTCAGAAATCCCGAGCTGTGCTTTCTCCTTGGTGTTGCTACAGTACCTTTCACCTGCCTTTGTTACCACATGACTGTAATCACTAGTTTATGTAAGTTCACTCATCTAGATTGTGAGCTCTTAAAGAACACAGGCTCGTTCGAGTCCTCTCCATCTCTCAGGTGTCTAACTAGCACAGTGTTTGGCACACAGTGATCCTGACATGTCTATTAACCAAATAAATGAATCCCTTGCCTATCCTTACTAGATCATTCCACAGAGGTTATGAACTGCAGTCTAACCTAAATCCCACACACTGCTGTGCAAGCAACTCCTCCCGTTCTCAGTAGAAAAGGAGGACAGAACATATTCCTCCAGAAAAAAAAAAAAAAAAAGCCACTTGAGATTCCCAGCCTAAAATTCAGCTAGAGTTCTTCCTGCCCCCTCCTCCCCACCTGCTAGGCAAGCTGAATCATCACTAAGACATATGTTCAAGGAATTTCTCCATTCCAAACACTTGAAGTAGATGTGTGTTGGCAGAGGGTGGGGTGCTGGGGCTAGAGTATATTATATACCTAGTGAAGCTGAGGTAGGTCTTACATGTAACTCCCCCAATCCTTAACAAGGGAAAACCCTCCCTGTTAAGCATCCCACAGGGATGGATGAATCACCTGGAAGGTACATATGAGAGGCAGCCCTACTTCTATCAGCCTTCCCCATGCGAAGTGCCTTCCACTGAATACTCACTAAGAGCTTACCACCCAGAGTCACAAATCCAAAGGCGATCTGACTGGCCACAAACAACATTCCTAATCTGTGGTTAAGAAATTCTTTACCACAAATTAAAAATGTGACAAAACCTGTATTCTTCCTCACAACTTTCATCCCCACAACGCAGCCATGACTATAATCATTCAAGAACGTTGATTTCGAAAATATTCCCTGTCACATTCAAGATCACTCTATTTCTCCCACTCCAGACCTGACGGAAGATGGGCAATGGCTGTGCTTCTTTCACCTAAGGTATCCTCAGGAAAGGGGTTGGAAGTCTCCTTGGCTGCCTCCTGACTCCCAGGCCCTACCCCCTAGAGCAGTTTCCTGCTTCTTAAGTTCACCACCACAGTGACCCCAGAGCCAGAGCTCCTCAGCCTTCTCTTTGGTCAACAATCGCTGCCACCTACACCAAAACCGATCGCTCCAGCCAGCGTGAGGATGCAGTTATGACCAAAGGCATATATACATAAGTCCTGAGAGACTGCAGCTTCTAGCTCAGGGTGGGGTAGTTTCTCTGAAATGCTGTACCTCTGGAAGGGAAAGGAAGGGAGAAGCAGGATTAGAAAGTCCAGGAAACCTGGAGCTTCCCCTAGACAAAGCCAAGATTCAAAAGCCAAGAACCGGGGCTGGAAAGCAAGGTGGAAAGCAAAATGAAAGAACCTCTTCATCCATCTACTCCCCTCGGCCCCCCACCCTCCACCTACACTCTCACCAACACCACCCAAGAAAAAGCCACTCCCCCTAATGTCCTCCCTGTTAGCGCCCAGTCCTGGCCAGCCTCCGTAGCCAGAGAGTGAAGCTGGACACGGCAGGAAGGAGTCAAAGCACAGGGAGCTGGATTTCAGGGGGAAAGGTGGAACTAGAGTGGAGCAGTAAAGGGCTGATGAAGAGAAAAAAGTCCGCAATCAGAAAACCTGCTGGGGGAACACCTGGGGGTTGCTGGACAAGGACCAAGGCAGCTCGGGGGAGGGGAGTGGCAGCGCGTGGGGCTCCGGAGGCTGGAACCTGGAAACCGGGACGTCTCGGAGCAGAGGGCTTTGGACAGGGCTGCGGGGGTCTAGGACCGGTTCTCACCGAGTGGGCTACGCCCCACAGGAACACACCCACCAGTGGGTCTGCCGCCCGGAACACCTTCACCTTCTGCTGCACGAAATGCTTCTTCTTGGTTTTGGAGGCGAAGCCGAAACCTGTGCCGGGGCCTGCTGTCGCCGCCGGTACGGTGGCCGGTGGGACAGAGGAGGACGCCATAGTCTCCCGCGCAACCGACCGAGTGGAAACCCCAGCCGGCCGCGATCAAGGCGCCCGACCCCGGAAGCGGCGCTCACCTGCGCTGCTGTCACGTGACCGGAGGCCGGACAACGGACGCGTGAGCAGGGCCGGGCGGGGCGGGGCGACGCTGGCCCCGCCCCCCCGCGCCAGCCAGTCCCAACGTCCGCGCAGTGAGTGGGCTCACCTGGCGCGCGGGAGCCCTGTAAGCTGGCGACGCGAGCCGCCCGCCAGGCCCCTCGACCTGTCAACCAGGAGACCGCAGTGCGGCCTGAGCTGGCCTGATTCACTCCCAGGTCTAGGGCTTCTTTGCTGCAAAGTGGCCGCCTTCCGACTTTGCCCAGTTTCTAATAAGTAACCTCGGTCCTGAGGCTGATGCGAAAGCATTCTTACGAGTGGGAGTTGGGAAGGGGAGGGGTTTGGAAATCCGAATTTCTTAACAGTGGTCTCAGGCGTCTTTAAATTCATTCATTCGTTTAACAAATATTTATTGAGCACTTACTTGTACCAGGTCCTGTTCTAGGGACTGATTTGGGAGTCTAATGGCCTAGAGCTGCGTATGAAGCAAAGCCAATGATACAAAAATAAGGAAATGTAGCTGGTCAGGGAAGGCTTAAAAGAGGATGGAGACAGTTTACTGAGTTTGGAAAGGTGGGTGGAGTTCAGAGATAGGGGTTAAAAGTCTTTCTAGACAGAACAGCGTACAAAAGACACGGAGACAAGAAAAAACTAGCCGGGCGCGGTGGCTCAAGCCTGTAATCCCAGCACTTTGGGAGGCCAAGGCGGGTGGATCACGAGGTCAAGAGATCGAGACCATCCTGGTCAAATGGTGAAACCCCGTCTCTACTAAAAATACAAAAAATTAGCTGGGCATGGTGGTGCATGCCTGTAATCCCAGCTACTCAGGAGGCTGAGGCAGGAGAATTGCCTGAAACCAGGAGGCGGAGGTTGCGGTGAGCTGAGATCGCGCCATTGCACTCCAGCCTGGGTATCATGAGTGAAACTCCGTCTCAAAAAAAAAGAAAAAACTGGGCCAGGCACGGTGGCTCATGCCTGTAATCCCAGCACTTTGGGAGGGTGAAGCGGGTGGATCACCTGAGGTCAGGAGTTCAAGACCAGCATGGCCAACATGGTGAAACCCCCATCTGTACAAAAGTACAAAAATAAGCTGGGCACAATGGCGGGTGCCTATAGTCCCAGCTACTCGGGAGGCTGAGACAGGAGAATAACTTGAAATCCAGAGGCAGAGGTTGCCGTGAGACAAGATCACGCCATTGCACTGCAGCCTGGAGGACAGAGGAAGACTCTGTCTCAAAAAAGAAAGAAGGAAGGAAGGGAGGAAGGAAGGACTAGTCCCTTTCTGGGAGATGTAAGTATTAAGGCCTAAGATTTGAGAACCACTGGGAAGAAACAAAACTTAGAGAGGGTAGGCACTGGCAATGCCTTAAGCAGCTTGAATCTATTTGATGTGCTTTTAGAAGGACCACTCAGGCATGTTCCTGGAGGGTGACAGGTATTGCACAAGTTCAGGCACAGATAATGAACTAAAGCAGTGGCTGTTGGGTTTGAAAGAAGGGATGGCATCTAAAGATGCAGTTTGATGTCAACTTGGAAAATTTATCTGAATGTGGGGGGAGGCATTGAGAGTGAGTCTAAGGCTTCTGGCTAATGATGATGATGACATGAAAGAAATGATGGTGACATGAAAAGGAGCAGTTTCAGGGAAAGGTAAGTTCGGTTTGGTAAGTTCCCACAGCTCAGCAAAATGGTCGGGACTGGGGATATAGATTTAAGAATTGTTGTGGAATCTGCAGGCATGGATGACATATCTTAGAGCAAGGAAGGAACCAAAGGCTGAGCCCTGGGATAGGGCAGCATTTAAGAGGGTTGGGGAGGAAGACTCAGAAGGGTGGCCAGAGAATTACAGGGAGCCAAGAGAGCAGCATCACAGAACCCAAGGGGAGTTGCGTTTCAAGAAGGAAGGAGTGAAGAAGTGTCATACATCATGGAAAGGTGAAGCAAAAGAAGGACTGTTGTCCAAGAGAAGTGTCCCCTGTATATGGTAACTAGTGCCGTTTGGAAAAGCAGTTTTGGACAAAACAAGCGGCAGATCAAGATAGGCTAAGGAATGAATGGGGGTGAGAAAGTGGGGGTGGGGAGCTTGGGACGATTTCTGGATATTTGGCTTTAAGAAAACAAGTAAGATAGAGAAACACATAGTAAAGGGAGGGACTCTTAAGGGAGGGACCTTTACAAGATGAGATCATTGAGACAGGCATTAATAAAGAAGATGCCTTAGGCAGGCGGATCACTTGAGGCCAGGAGTTGGAGACAAGCCTGGCTAGCCTGTTGAAAACTCATCTCTATTAAAAATATAAAAATTAGCCAGGCATGTTGCTGTGTGCCTGTAGTCCCAGATAATCAGGAGGCTGAGGCAGTAGAATTGCTTGAACCTGAGAGGCAAAGGTTGCAGTGAGCCAAGATCGTGCCACTGCCCTCCAGCCTGGACAGAGCAAGACTTAAAAAAAATAAAAAAGGTGAAAACTCCTAAGTCGCCATCAGTTTATCAGTTTTATATATATATATATATATATATATATTTTTTTTTTTTTTTGAGATGGAGTCTTGCACTGTCACCCCAGCTGGAGTGCAATGGCAGTCTCTGCTCACTGCAACCTCCACCTCCCAGGTTCACGCAATTCTCCTGCCTCAGCCTCCCAAATAGCTGGGATTACAGGTGCACACTACCACAACCAGCTAATTTTTTGTATTTTTAGTAGAGACGGGGTTTTACTATGTTGGCCAGAGTGGTCTCAAACTCCTGACCTCATGATCCACCCACCTTGATCTCCCAAAGTGCTGGGATTATAGGTGTGAGCCATCGTGCCCAGCAGTTTTATATATTTTCTATATTTATATAATGAGGTTCTACATCAGTATCTCAAGAATTAAATATCTAGAAGGGATTCATGTTAGCCCAGAGAAAGGAGATTTATCACTTGTCAGAAGGGGGAAGGAAAGGATATGTGCAGACATAGATGGGTAATTGTTTAGGTGCATGTAGGCAGGTGGGGGGAAGATAAAGAATTTCAAGCTCAAGTGCCTTAATTTTCCCGTTGAAGCAGATGAGAAAGTTGCTGGCTGAGAGAGAAGGGTGGAAAGGGTGTAGACCCTTGCTCTGGGAAATAGGAGAAGAAAGTGAGCAGCACCAGAGGTCCTCGTAGGTTTGTAGGCTCTTCAGTTTTACTTGCTCCAGTTTTTTGGGTGTGCAGTTTTCTCCATCTGAGAAGTTCTGAGGTATGAGCAAAGAAGAGAGGTGGACTACACTTTAAAATGGGGGTTGGGGCCTGATGTGGTGGCTCATGCCTGTAATCCCAGCACTTTGGGAGGCCGAGGTGGGCGGATCGTGAGGTCAAGAGATCAAGACCATCCTGGCCAACATGGTGAAACCCCGCCTCTACTAAAAATACAAAAATTAGCTGGGCATGGTGGTGCATGCCTGTAATCACAGCTACTCGGGAGGCTGAGGCAGGAGAATCAGTTGAACCCAGGAGGTGGAGGTTGCAGTGAGCTGAGATAGCACCACTTCACTCCAGCCTGTCAACAGAGGAGTGAGACTCTGTCTCAAAAAAAAAAAAAAAAAAAAAAAAAAAAAAAATGGGTTGGAAGGGTGATTGTAGTGGATGATCTTGGGACAGGAATATTGATCTGTTGGCTGTGGAGAGAGTGACACACTGGAGAGGGAAGGAATTGATGCCAGGACTGACGCTGCTCTGCATAAAAAATAAAGGAACAAGATACCACTTTTGGTAAAAATTACAAACAGTGTAGATATCCACCAGTAGTAGACTGGCTGAATGAATTGTAGGATAAATATGTGAAAAATTATATTTTAATGAGGTCAATGGATATATATAGACATAAAAAGATCTCCAGGATATAGTGTCAAATGGGAAAAACGCCAAGCCTGTATGTAAATCTGTAGCAAAACATCTGGAAATATATATTCTATCAAGTTCCATTATATCCAAGGAAGGGAGTGAGATGGAGGAGGGATAAAGAATATTTACAACAACATAGAGTCATCATTGAATTTATTTTATTTTAAAGATATCTATGTACACCAATTAAATACACACAGGGGGTTGTGCAATTTGGTTTGTCTTCCACACTGGCATGCAACATTTTGGCAGATGTGAGTGGGCAGGCCAGGTGCCCCTTGCAGTGACCCTGGCTCTGAAAGGGATGCGGTGAAGGTGGGGAGCAGGGGGAGGAGGAGGATGTAGTGTGAAGCTTCTGGTGAAGGGTTTGCGTGTATGTTGTTTCTTTTTTATGTAAGTGAATTATATTTCCCTTACATCTTGCTAAAGAGAAGGCTGCTCCCTCTGTGTCATCTCTCTCCTCATCTGCCCTACACCCTCACATTTTCTTATGTGTTTTTAAAAGAACCATGTGGTGGCAACATTACATAAAATCCCCTGGATTCTTAGATGCCCTGCTGGCAGCAAACATTAGCCTAAGTCCACAGGCGCACAGGAACCTCCCTTCCTCCCTAGTGTGTCTGGAGACAGACTGGCTTGTCTGCCCCACCCTTGTGCCCTCTTTTCTGTGAGTTGCAGCTTTAGTGCGGAGGAGCCAGATTGGACCCCCTTCCTCAGAACAATGGTTTTCAAACTACTCAACAGAATCCTTAGGGTCTCTTAGGACTGTTCAGGGCTCATTCGCTGAGGCGCCCTTGAACAGTTTTAAGAGACCTTGAAGATTCTTCCACCAAAAAAGAAAATGCAAACTGCCCAGGTCTGCATGACTTTATTTTTTATATTGGGATTCTGTGTAAGATTTGTTTTGAAAAATGTTTAAAAACCACCCACTTTGGATTTATTCCACACCCTGCTGATATTTTTCCCCCTGAAGTTCTCCTTAACGCTGAAAGGAGCTCAGCAGGTAAAGGGAGCAGAGCCTCTCTCCCTTGAAGGAGTCATGGGCCAGTGCAGCCTGCGCTTATCAGCTGGCACTCCCACTCAGCTTCCTTTCCTGACTTAGAAGCTGGGTGATGGGCTGCCCTGCCACTGGAGAATCTTGGTCTTCTATCCTAGATAAGACTGGATATCAGGACACCAGACTTTCTCTCCTGGTTTGGACTGGCTAGTGACCTCCATCCCTGCAGTTACCTAGAAAACCACCTTAGCACCATGTGGAAGGAAAGGACCATCTGAAACAAAAACAATAGTCCTCTTCAGTATGGGGGGTGCTGCATGTGGGCTGAGAATGGCTGGGAGAAGAGCCCTTAGGGTCAAGCCTTAGAGCTCCCCTTCTCCTGAAAATCCACCCTGCTCCTTTCTTTAAAGTGCACTTAATACCAGATGGGGACATTAGAGAAGGAAATCTTTGTGGAGAAAAAAATGTATGTTGAGGAAAGGGCAGGCTCCAGCTTGAAAGGAAGGCAACTAGACAGAGAGATTTTGCCAATGAGCTGGAAGCCCCCAAACCAAAGGGTGGATGGAGATGTGAGGAGTGTGTGGTCCAGTACAGGCCTGAGAAAGGAATCCAGCTCATTGCACTGCAACAAAAAGAAAGGCTCAAATTTCCCAGCCTATTCACCCCCAAACCCAAGGAATCAATCATTTTGACTACACCTGCCTGTAACCATCACCATGGACAGATGAGCCGCCATTGACAGGCTGCTGGGAGCAGTCTGCCTCCTCAACTTTTCAAAATATTTTAAATCAACTCTGGGTTCTGGTCACGAGCTCTGGGGCAGGGAATATCAAAAGGAGCAGTGAAGAAAAAGGGAAATGGTCCCTTGAGCAACCCATTTCTCAGTCCAGGGGAAAACAGGAAGAGAGAGGCAAAAGGCAGGCTTTGTAGGGCAGAGGTAAACACCCAAATCCTTTGATTAAGGTGAGGGGTGTATGAAGAAAATTATATGTCTCATTTAGCAGCCCTTCCATTTCACCTTCCCCTGTGCTATACGTGAAAGGAGGGAGGAAGAGTCTATTTCTCTGTCTTATGATGCTAGGACATTCTTCTGCTTAAGGCTTTATGTGTGTGTGTGTGTGTGTATGTGTGTGTGTGTGTGTGTGTGTGTGTGTGTATGTGTGTGTGTGAAGGGTCACAGCCCTCTAACTCCCGTTTTTCCTTTTGTCATATCTCTGACCTCTACTCGGTGACTAACACCACTCAGTGTGAGACAAGTATAAGAAAGAAGAAACATTCACCCTCCTCCCTATTGCCCCAAATAAGGAAGGTAGACTATGCTTTGAAATTGCTAAATACATCAGTAGATACTTAGAGAGTAAGACAGAAGAGAGACATAGCAGCAGCTTTTGATATATAGATACAGAGTACAAAGAGATACAGAGTAAGTAAGACATCAAACATAGTACAGTCCAACAACAGGGAATGGGGAGGGAGTTAGTATCAGAGACCACAGGTTTGCAGCATGCTGAGAGAAGAGGCCTCAGTCCCTCTTAGAAACTGGGAAAGAAAGAGAAAGAGGGTGTGAGGGCTCAGCTTGGAGCTCCGCCATGGAACAGGAACAGGTGGCATCTGCACACACGTTGGTTTACCATCCTGTTCCTTTAATACCAACCAGCAGACCCCCTACCCTCGCGACCCAGCCCTTCACCTCCACCCCAGGCCTCCCCGACTCCTCTTCCGCATTCCTCCTTCTCTGCTTCTCAGGCTTTTCTGCCTGTGTGTGCCGGGTCTACTATTCTGGGAAACCCCTGGAGAGGCCTCAGCTTAGATGCAGCCCAGTAAGAACTGGCCATGTTCGCTGTGCCACTTCTGGGCCCTAAAGCAACTTTGGTGAGAAACCTGGTGATACACAAGAACAAAGAAGGTTCCTGTGCTGCTAGAGGAGAGCACCTGAGGACAGAGGAGGAGAAAGGGGCTTTTCCACCTCCACTGAGAAAGATGGGAGGGGAGCACTGACTGATTTCGTGAGGCACGTCCTAAAGCTTACTGGTGGCATACACACATGGGAGGAGGATGGGACACAGGTGCAGGCAAAACATCTCCTTACTGGAGATGTCTTAGTTCCAAAAACGCCTATCCATCCAAAATTATTTCAGGGTGGAGGTAGAGGTGGGGTTGTGATGGACTCCCAGGGTCTCCCGATAGATCTGCCATCTACCATCCCCATATGGCTCTAATCTACAGAGGCCAAGCTCTCTTCTTTGGACATGTGACAGTGACCCCTAGTGGCAAAAAGACAGTACTGTAATTACCGCTATAGCCTAAGGGAAAGCAAAAGCGGCCAGGGAAGGTCAGTGTCCAGGTTACATGGGGCAGCACAGACGTAGCCCCCAGCAGGGGAAAGCGGGAGTTGAAGGGTAAAATGTTTTGAGATGGAAAAAAAAAAAGAAGCAGCAGGAGAACCAAAGAGGCTGTCAGCAAAAAGGGAAGCAGCCTGATCTACCTGAAAGTGCAGGTATGCAGCCATGGGTGTGGGAGATTAGCTGGCTGCTGTCTCTTGGTGGAGAGGGAAAAGCTTGGCCTGGTCCTCAGCTTCATAGCCACAAGGCAGGTCACTCCTGGAGGAAGAAACCCACCACGATCAGCTCCATAAAAATGAAAGTAGTCCTGTCATCATGGTCACTCTGCTCTAAGAGGGTTTCTGTGAGATCACAAAGGGCAGGGACTATTCGTATTATACAGGAATACAGGGAAACTCAAGGCCAGAGGGACATAAATGACTTGTCCAATATTACAAGGCTCCCAAAGGTAGGAGAGAAACCTAGTCATCAGACGCCCATGATGTTTTCATCCAGACCTTCTCACTGGAATAGGGAGAATCCACAGATGGGATTGGAGGAGGGAGACACTGCACTGCGGCAGAGGACTGACTGCATCTCCTGGACAATGCAGTGAGGGAAAGAATAAGTCTTACTTCCTCCTCCCCCCAAGGCTCCAGGAACCTCCAAGTGGGGCACAAGGGAAATTTAATCATTTCTTCTGGTCCCACCCAGAGAACCCAGGGGTAGTAGGGACTGCTGTACCTATTGTCATTGATATCTGTGGCATTTCCTGAGGAGATCATCATTGAGAAAACACGGTTAGAAGAAGAAAAAAGGAGACTGGATGTTAGAAACAGTTTGCTGAAACCCTCTCCCATCCTAATTCCTTAGAGAAAAAAATAAGCTGTGACACTTTCTCCTTAGTTATCCCAAGCTGCATCATTATTTTGTTGGAGAAAAAGTCTCCCTGGCCCCTGGCTAAGGAGAGGAAAGGGGGACTGGAAGGTAAGGGTGAGGACTCGCATGGTAATAGGAGGAATCCACTTCCGAGGCAGTTTGAGACCTAAAGGACTGAGCAGTGCTCAAGCTGCTGGTACAGGGTCACTTTTTAAAATATATGTATTATTATTATTTTAGAGTTGGGGCCTTACTATGTTGCCCAGGCTGAGTGCAGTGGCTGTTCACAGATGTAATCACAGTGCACTTCAGCCTTAAGCTCCTGAGCTCAAGCAATCCTCCTATCTCAGCCTCGCAAGTAGCTGGGACTACAGGTGCATGCCACCACACCCAACTGTACTTTTTTATTTTAAGCCTTGGCACACCCGAAAGGTTCAGTTAGTATTTCTTGTAGACTAAGGTCACTTTCTTTTATGCCTCTCAACTTGCTCTGAGGACCCCAAAGGTGGGATTACCCATCTTTTTCACTCACCATTGTCCATGTTGGCTTTCTGGTAAGAAGCCAAGGGGCCACCAGAAGATGGGGCTCCACTGCTGGTACAGGAGTTAGCAAAGCTGGAGGGAGCAGAGGAAAGAGGCAGCATCTGGCACCCACCCTCCACTAGTCTGAGGATCACTAATCCACACTCACCCTCAGTGATAGAGCTGCACAGCCCTCCCCATCCCCAGAGAGCAGAGGACAACAAACATGGCCACAGGCTGGGAGGGTAGACACCCACCTTCTTTTTTTTTTTTTTTTTTTTTGAGATGGAGTCTCACTCTTGTTACCCAGGCTGGAGTGCAATGGCGCGATCTCGGCTCACCGCAACCTCCGCCTCCTGGGTTCAGGCAATTCTCCTGCCTCAGCCTCCTGAGTAGCTGGGATTACAGGCATGTGCCACCACGCCCAGCTAATGTTTTGTATTTTTAGTAGAGACGGGGTTTCACCATGTTGGCCAGGATGGTCTCGATCTCTTGACCTCGTGATCCACCCGCCTCGGCCTCCCAAAGTGCTGGGATTACAGGCGTGAGCCACCGCGCCCGGCCCGACACCCACCTTTGAATCATAGGCATGAAGTTGAGACAAGGTTGAGGAAAATAATTAAGCCACAACCAATAACTGACCCAACCCTATGCTTCTAGGCTCCAGTGAGCCTGGGTGGGACTCCAACCCACACTGTGGTCACTCACTACATGTCTGAGGAGGAGCTAGGTGTGGCCTGCAGGTAGAGATTCTGGTAGTTCTGGAAGAGACTGTTGGTGTAACTGATGCACTCAGGGCTCCGGGTGCCGTAGGGGTTGGTGGGTGAGGACGCTGGGTAGTGGCCAGGCCGGACAGGTTTGGCTGCAGTAAAGAAAGGAAACAGCCATGAGGAGGCTATGACCCTGCATTTGCCCCGGTCCCTGAGGTCGTTTAGCTGCGGTTGAACTGAGTTGCTTGTAACATCATCACTTTTTTACTTTCTGGGGGGGAAGTGGGATGAGGCTGGGGGTAGGTAAGAAGCCATAACCGAGTTGCTTGGCAATTAGGAATTTGTTGAATTTGCTTCAGGGGGTACTCCCACCTTGCCTGCTAACACCCACTCACCAATCTGGGCAGAATGGCCCCGCTTGCCCGAGCTCTTGTAGCGAACAGCCTCCTTGATGCGGTCCACCTCCTGCTGGTACCGGCGCTTGTCCTTCATGGCGCCCTCCTTGGCCTCCTTCAGTGCACCCTCCAGGGCCTTAACTCTCTCAGCCGTAGCCCTAAGTCGTTTTTCCAGTTTAGGAAGCTCACAACGCAGATCTGCATTGTCACGTACCAGCTACGGGGTGAGCCAAAGGGAAGAAATGGAAAGGAAGGCGAGTGACCCAAGACAGTCACCCAGAGGAGTGCAGGGGACAGGGGTGGGGAGAGAGAAGAAAGAAAAATCAGGGATCAGAGAAGACGGAGACCATGTCATTTCCTCAAAAGGCCTCATTGCCTTTATGTAATGGGCTGTTCTGTCCAGCTCATTCCTTCTCCAGGAGCGAAGGGTGGGTGGTCAGGCATTAAAAAGTTACATAATTTTCTAGGCAGCAAAACCTGCTGTCTCCACTGCAGCCCAGAGCTCTTGTGACAGCGCCATGTCCCGTCTCCATCTGGCCTCCCCCACATATCCCAGCATGTACCAGACCAACAGCCCCAGGGCAACCACGAGATGAGGGACCCCCTTCCCCAGAGAGGGCTTTGTAGGCATGCAAAGGGTGGGGCAGCAAGGGCACAGTAGCAGTTTGGTGGCTGTGGCATTGAGGAGGATGGGTGCAGAGCAGGTGCAGTGCAGAGCAGGAGCAGAAGCTGGAATTCTGGAGCCCCACCCCCCATACACACACAGACACGCAGCACCCACCCGGTAGGAAGGAAAGAAAATGTTTGAGGTCTCGCAAATATTTGCACTCGTTACCTTCACATTCAAGGACTTCCTGGGTTATCCCTTCCCCACTGAAAGTAAGCTAGAACGTGGTAGCAACCACCTTGCAGCCAGAAAAGACTTCCTGATCTTTTTACAGAGTTCCACACAATGACGGGCACTACAGGTTGCAAAAGGAGCAGGGCCTTGGAAGACAGCAGGTAAATCAGAATAGCAGGGAACACTGGGCTCAAGGGGATAAGATAGGAACCTTGCCATGCAGTTTTCATTTGGACAATTTATAGAGTATAAGCCATGGTTTGCTGTGACAATAGTTTAGCTTAATTGGTAGTAGGGCTGTAGTCCTGGCTATTCAGATTCTGTTAACTGAGAAGTTTTTTACCTCCTTTTCTTTTCTGCTCTTTTGTCTGCTGAGGTAGGAAATTGTAGTGAGTCCTCTATTTATCCTATAGATGAGTCATGTTTGTTTTTTGGGACTTTGAACAGAGGCAGACGCTTCAATGAAGATAAAGGAAACAGTGTGTGGTTGTGTTTTTTTGTGGAAATTTTTTTGGGGGGCTTGCTCCATAGAGCAGGGCTTTCTCAAAAGCAGAGAGGCCCAGAGTAGCACACGTGTGTGTGTGTGTGTGTGTGTGTGTGTGCGTGCAAGACTGTGTGTGTGTGTTTTAAGCAATATATGGATTTGGACAGAGAGGGCAAATGAGTGCAGGAATGAAAATCGAATGGCAGAACTGATTACAAATGTTTCCCATCTGCCTTTCAAATTTCTATAATTTTGTCACTCAGTTTCATAATATAGGAAAAAAATGGTAGCAAAGCCCTCTGCAGGCCTAAATAAAATAAATAAACACTGTAGATTATCACTGGGCATAGGTTTGGGATTCATTATGGAAACAGAAAAAAAAAGTACTGAGTATTTACTATTTAGGCTGGGCATTACACTGGGAGGGAAAGAAGTTTAAGTGCTGGGCTAGTGAGGATGTAAGTTTAAATGGAATCTTAAGGCAGATTTGAAAGGAAAGGAATGAAGTATAGGTTAGGGTTTATTTTATGAATTAGTTAAAAGGGCCAGTTGACAGCCCGCTGAGCCTATCTTCAAGGCTCAGATATTTCGTGCTAGTGAGAGTGCCCCTGCCCAGCACACACCAAACATTTCCTGTCCTGACTCCTCTGGACTGCCCTTCTGCCTCCCCGCCCCATACCTTTGAAACCCAGTCATCCACCTAAGGAACCGCAGCAGCAAAGAGGGGGACAGAGAGGCAGCAACTTAATACACAGGAGGTGTGGCTGGGGCCCCAACCAGGGGCTGGTTGGGCATCTTGGGGCCATCTTTTTTTTTTTAATTGAAACAAAGTCTCACTCTGTCACCCAGGCTGGAGTGCAGTGGCATGATCACAGCTCACTGCAGCCTCTACTTCCTGGGCTCAAGCAATCTTCTACCTCAGCCTCCCAAATAGCTGGGACTATGAGTGTGTGCCACCACATCCTCCTAATTTTTGTACTTTTTGTAGAGGTGGGGTTTCACCATGTTGCTCAGGTTGGTCTTGAACTCCAGGGCTCAAGTGATCCACCTGCCTTGGCTTCCTAAAGTGCTGGGACTACAGGTGTGCGCCACTGCTCCTGGCCATGGACATCATTTAATGTCCCTACATGCCTGCCCCAGACCTTGACAGACGGAGTTCTCTCCACGAGAGAAGCCCGACTGCCCTGATTCTCATCTCCCTGCCTTCCATCTCTGGCTAACATCTGACCAGTCTCCCTCCTGTATATTGTTATAGCCCATGCCTCTGTCAGTTTCAACCTCTCTCTCCAAGATAGGCCTGGGGAATTCCACTTTGAGCAGAGGTGGGTTAGAAACTTTGAGAAGGGAATACAGGCATGAAACAAAAACAAGGTAAAAGTAAACCAAATACTGTATAAAGAAGGATTAGTAGGGAAAGCAAAAGCGAACAGTAAGGAAAACATGCAACTAGATTTTCCTGAATCCAAGGGGCCTCTGAGGATTTGGTATCCTAGGTACCTGGCCTCAAAAATTATCTTCACCCCTTCAGTAGACTCTTACCTGTTTGTGAACCTTTGTAAGCTGTTCCAGGTTGTTCTCAAGAAAGGAAATCTTCTGCTTTTGGGAGTGAATCCCCCCACTGTCTTCGGGCTCCATTTCTGCACTCTGAGAACAGACAGAAGGAAAGATGTGGCAGTCCCAAGGCCAACCCAGCCCCACTGGGGGCAACAGGGGCAGGAGAAACCTAAGGATAGGAAGAAGATGTGGGGGCTGATAAGACTCCAAGAACAGCACTCACTTTCTTGACTCGAGTCGTGACGTCTTGAACGAACAGCTTGCGAAGGTTGTGGAGGGTCTGGAGTTCCCGGGCCTGGAAAGAACGATGAAAAATAGAATAACCAGACAGCAGGTCTATCTTACCCCCCAGAAGCATAGGAAGTTCCGGTCTCTATAATCAAATGAGTCACTCATCCTTTAGGAAAAATGTGTCTTGATTATGCTATAGAATGCCTGCAAGAGCAGGTGGAGTAGGGTTAGGAAGAAATGACGCCTTTCCCTCCCCAATCCCGTGAATTTGGCACAGAAGGAAACCACTCACAACTGTCTCCTCCAGACCCTTGAGGTCCTGCTTGGACTGCTCATGTCGCTCGTACAGAAATCTGTAGCAAGAGAAATAAGGGAAACAGAAAAGTCCCTCAGGACTCTCCCTCCTGCTTCTTCCTCTATTACATTTATCTCCAGTTAAGTATTACTATTGTTATTTTTTGAAACAGGGTCTCATTCTGTTATCTAGGCTAGATAGAGTACAGTGGCACAATCACAGCTCACTGCAGCCTCAGCCTCAGTCTCAACCTGCAGGCTCAAGGAATCCTTCCCACCTCAGCCTCCCAAGCATCTGGAACCACCGATGCATGCCACCATGCCCAGCTAATTTTTGTATTTTTAGTACAGACAGGGTTTTGCCATGTTGCCCAGACTGGTCTTGAACTACTGAGCTCAAGCGGTCCACTTGCTTTGGCCTCCCAAAGTGGTGAGATTACAGGCAAGAGCCATCACACCCAGCCTATTATGATTTATTACACAAGTTACTCATGTTTACTGTGTAAAAATTAGAAATGAATTTTTAAAAGAGAGATAAGGCAAGTTTTTATAAAAAGCCTATGATTCTAGTATTTACAGATCAAACCAACATTAACTTTCTGGTGTCCATCCTTCCAGACTATTTTTTCTATGTGTACTTATTCATATATACATTTTTATGGGATCATACCATGCATATGGTTTTGTAACCTGCTTTTTACCACTGAATAGAACACTGTAAACCTCTTTCCATGCTGGCTAATACTCAATGGTAGTCATTGCGGAGTGTCCTTTCTGTCCTTTCCCTACCCATCATATTTTTCCTGCAAGTCACCGTATCCTATCTGTATGTGTGTCCTGCCTCTGCAAGTGTGTCTGAGTTGGCAGTTCTGAGCCTACAGGGCTGTGGGCTTACAGGCAAATCCCTGCCACTCACGTCAGCTCCTGGAGTTTGGTGCTCTTCTCATGTTCTTCACTCTTCAGCTTCTCATAGTCAGCCTGAAGCTTCTCTAGCTCTAACTGGAGCTTCTGATTTAGGCTACAGAGCATCAGGAGGTAATGGAGAGGGGGAAAAAGATGTTAATGAGGGGGAAGGAAAGACCAGCTCCTCAAACATCTTTCTTCTTGAATGAGTGAGTCCAGTTAGAATTGATGTGTCCACCTTCAGGTATCAGGGACAGATTCAGGCCACTGTTTCCATGACAGAGCAAGAAGTCCTGAGCTCTCTAACCGTAGGAGCCTCAAGGATAGGAACTAGTCCTTATTCCATGTATCTCCTGAGGTGGGGCTACAAAGTTGTGGCATTGTTTAAGGAATGACACACAGATGGATGTTAAAGAATCAGATCCAGAGGGGGCATGTGAGTCAGCACAGCAAGGCGACAGGCACCGGGAGGGACTGGAGTTGCCCTTGGGGATCCTTACTCTTTGAGCTCATCAATGGTCTTCTGCTTCTCATTGATCTCGTCCCGGAGCCGGGCCAGCTGCCGGTGATGGGCCTCCCGGTGGTTCTCCATCTGCATCTCCAGAGCCTTCTGCAAACAACCCCACCACAAGTTCCAAGACCAGACTCCCAGAAACAAGCTCCGTGAGGGCCAGCACAGCTTTCACCCCACCAGGCCCCAACTGTCCCTGACACCTTCCCCACTCACCTTTACTTCATCTGCATCCTGTGTGTCGGGCTCCTTGTCCTTCAGGGCCACTTCATGCACAGTTTCTAAAGGAAACAGGGGAAGACAGTTAACATCAAACCTATCTCTCAGGACTTCATGTTGTGACCAGAGCTCCGGGCAGGGCTGGGGATGGTCCCACAGGGATATTCTTCTGGGTTAGGACTATCCGATTTGATATAGCAGAAACAGAGAACAAGGGGGTATGGTTTATGTAAAATGAGCTACATGCAAAATCTTGGCTAACATATGAGTTAGCATCCATGATTTCAGGCTAATCCTTTGAGTGAATGATTGTTGGGTGATTTCTTTTGATGTATCTGACTTTTCTGCCCTGGAAGGTGAGATGGAGGTGTAAGAAGGCCTCACCCTGGGCCTGGAGCTTGGCCAGCTCATCACTCAAGGAGTCATAGGACTCTTCCAGGTGCCGCTTCTTGAGCTCCACACTCTGCATGTATTCTGTAAGCGAGCGGATCTTGGCCTCGTGCTGGTGGGAGAAAGTTGGTGAGAGGAAGAAGATGGAGCAAAGGACAGAACCCCAGACAGCACAGATCTCCAACTCCAGCTCTCCTCCCAAGCCCTTCCTCCAGCTACATTTCCCATAAGGGTGCAGGATTAGGGGTCATCCCTATGGGGCTCTTCCTTCAGCTCCCTTGGAACAGCGGGCAGCACCCAGCCTGAGCCTTTACTTCTTTGGCCCTGATCTGAACCCCTGCCACCCAAGCTCTTCTGTCCTTGATTTCAATTGACCCCAGAACTACTTTTTTTTTTTTTTTTTTTTTTTGAGACGGAGTTTCGCTCTTGTTACCCAGGCTGGAGTGCAATGGCGCGATCTCGGCTCACCGCAACCTCCGCCTCCTGGGTTCAGGCAATTCTCCTGCCTCAGCCTCCTCAGTAGCTGGGACTACAGGCACGCGCCACCATGCCCAGCTAATTTTTTGTAGTTTTAGTTGAGACGGGGTTTCACCGTGTTGACCAGGATGGTCTGGATCTCTTGACCTCGTGATCCACCCGCCTCGGCCTCCCAAAGTGCTGGGATTACAGGCTTGAGCCACCGCGCCCGGCGACCCCAGAACTTTGACATAAAGGTGAGTGTTAGGAGTTTCAGCCATAGCCCCAGAGTAGCCTTCTTTCTCCCATGGCACCTGAAGGTTCTCAAACTTAGGCACTCACCTGGGAGATGAGGAGCTGGCAGGATGAGAGCTCCCGCCCAGTCACTTCCATCTTGCGGTGACATTCCACCTGGAGGTTCTCCAGCTGCCTGCACCGCTTGACCACAGACTTGACTTCTGATTTGATTTTGCTGATGTAGAGTCGGGCCACAGTGAACTCCTCCTCGATGGCCCCACTGATCTCCACTGGCTAAGGGTGAGTGAAGGAGGAAGAGATGCTTTTTGGCCACCGGGAAGACTTTATCTGTTCCCTCCCACCTTCTGCCTACCCACACACACCCACATATGTAGGGACTCAAATGGGTGGGTATTTTCCAAATGACCTTTAGCAGCTCTCTATCACCCACACTTCACATTAAAATCCTCTGCCTGCATTTAAAATCCAATTCTGTCTGGTCGTGGTGGCTCACGCCTGTAATCCCAGCATTTTGGGAGGCTGAGACTGGCGGATCACTTGAGCCCAGGAGTTCACATCCAGCCTGGGCAAATAGTGAAACCCCATCACTACAAAAAATGACAAACGACTAGTTGGGCATGGTGGCACATGCCTGTAGTCCCAGCTACTTGAGAGGCTGAGGTGGGAGAATCACCAGAGTGTGGGAGGCAGAGGTTGCAGTGAGCTGACTGCACCACTGTCCTCCAGCCTGGACGACAGAGCAAGAGTCTGTCTCAAAAAAAAAAAAAAAAAAAAAAATCCAATTCTGACAGTCCCCCACTTATAAATATATCTTATAAAGTAATATGATTTTCTTTTGATCTGCTTGATCACATCCACAGATTCGCATATTTCATTCTTAACTCTGTGCCTGTGCCCCACCTTTAACTCCTGCTGCAAGCACCGCTCTGTTGCTGCTGTTTTTTGTGTTTTTTTTTAACACAGGGTGTGGCTCTGTCACCCAGGCTGGAGTGTAGTATCTCAATCATGGCTCACTGCAGTCTCAACCTCCCACACTCAGGTGATTCTCCCACCTCAGCCTCTCAAGTGGCTGGGACTACAGGCGTGTGCCACCATGCCCAGCTAATCGTTTGTCATTTTTGTAGTGATGAGGTTTCACTATTCACCCAGGCTGGTTGTGAATTCCTGGGCTCAAGTGATCCGCCTGTCTCAGCCTCCCAAAATGCTGGGATTACAGGCGTGAGCCACCATGCCTGGCCTCCATTGCTTCTTTATTTAGCACCCTTTAGAATTTTTTTTTTCTTTTTTTGCAGTCTCCCTCTATAATCCAGGTTAGAGTGCACTGGTGTGATTTCAGCTCACTGCAACCTCCACCTCCCAGGTTCAAGCCATTCTCCTGCCTCGGCCTCCTGAGTAGCTGGAATTACAGGTGCACACCACCACGCCTGGTTAATATTCGTATTTTTAATAGAGATGGGGTTTTACCACGTTGGCTAAGTCAGGTCTCAAACTCCTGAGCTCAAGTGATCTGCGTGCCTCGGCCTCCTAAAATGCTGGGATTATAGTCGTGAGCCACCGCACCCAACTTAGAATGTCTCTTTTCTATTGGGTCTATGCAAGTCTCTCCCTGTCTTCCTGTGTGTAGTTCAAAGGCATGCTTCCTGGCTCTCTGACCTGCCTTTCTCAGTCTCTCTGAAGGCCTGGATGGTCTCATCTTGCATCTTCCATTAATGCCCAGCCTGAACAAGACTGCCGTCTCTCACCACTCACCAGCTTAATCTCTCCATTGCCCACAATGACACTGAACTCGCTGAGATCCTTCATCAGCCCGTTCAGCACCTCAGCAATTCGTTTTCGCTGGTGTCCGCTGACCTCCTGTAGCCGCTGCAACTCAGACTCCAGGGACAGCATGGTGGCCTGGGGACAGCCCCTCAGGTCATTCCCATTGCCATCCTCCTGCTACCCTGCCCAGCCCAGGCAGAGGCCTCTCCCTTCATGCAAGACCCTGAGGGCTGCTATGAAGAGAACGTAGGCCCTGCAGAAGAGTCTGGAAGAGAGAGGAACTGGGAGGGGAAAACACAGTGACAGGGTTGGGGAGGGACTCACGATGCACTGAACAGCAGTGCAGAGGTACAGCCACCATCCAGCCCTGGAAGGATGCAGAGGCCCCTCGAAATGGGAGATGTTCTGTGGTCAGAGAGCTGTTGGGCCATTGGTACACTACTTACCACCTTCTGAGACAGCTCATCCACCAGAAGCTGGTTCTGCTGACTCTTCTCCTCCACCTCCTGGGACTTCTGGTCATAGTTCACAGCCAGCTCCTCCAGGGCCTGCAGCACTTCCTTTACCTCATCCTTAGCAGCATCGTTCTCTGATTGCAGGTGGCTCAGCTCACGCTGGACCTTCTCATTGTCTCCTCGGGTGGACACCAGCAGCTTCAAGGGGGAGAAGTGCCATGTGGGGAAGCTCGCTGCCAGTGACTATTTCTATGGCCTTGGGTCTGGGAAGCTGAGCCCCCCACCCAAAATAAGAGTTAAGAGGAAGTAGGCTTTAGGCTTCATAGAAATAGGACAATAGAATGAAGAAGCTCCCAGACTCCAAAATTTGTGCTTTAAGAAAAGCCCCAGGCTGGGTGTGGTGGCTCACGCCTAAAATCCCAGCACTCTGGGAGGCCGAGGAGGGAGGATCACCTAAAGTCAGGAGTTCAAGAACAGCCTGGCCAACACAGTGAAACCCCATCTCTACAAAAATATAAAAATTACCGTGCCTGATGGCAGGTGCCTATAATCCCAGCTCCTTGGAAGGCTGAGGTGGGAGAGTAGCTTGAACCAGGGAGGCATAGGTTGCAGTGAGCTGAGATCACGCCATTGCAATACAGTCAAGGTGATGGAGTGAGACTCCGTCTCAAAAAAAAAAGAAGAAGGAAAGAAAAGCCCCAGCTGGGCACAGTGGCTCCCATCTCTAATCCCAGCGTTTTGGAAGGCCTAGGTGGGGGGATTGCCTGAGCTCAGGAGTTCAAGACCAGCCTGAGCAACATGGCAAAACCCCATCTCTACAAAAAATACAAAAATTAGCCGGGTTGTGACGGTGCACTTGCAGTCTCAGTTACTTAGGGGGCTGAGGCAGGAGGATTGCTTGACCCTGGAAGATCATGGCTGCAGTGAACTGAGACTGCCCTACTGTATTCCAGCCTGGGTAACAAATTGAGACAGGAAAGAAGGAAGGGAAGAAGGGAGGAAGGGAGGAAGAGAGGGAGGGAGGATGAGAAGGAGGGAGGGAGGGAGGAAGGGAGGAAGGGAGGAAAGGAGGAAGAGAGGGAGGGAGGGATGGAGGCACAGAGGGAGGGATGGAGTGAGGGACGGAGGGCAAAAAGCCCCAGTGAGGTTCTCAGACCTCTATAGTTTGGGGGAGTGATTAATCCCTAAGCAGAATGCCTCTTCTTCCATCTGATTTTTTTTTTTTTAATATGGAACGCTTCACGAATTTGCGTGTCATCCTTGTGCAGGGGCCATGCTAATCTTCTCTGTATCATTCCGATTTTAGTATATGTGCTGCCGAAGCGAGCACCCATCTGATTTTTAAAAGGTCTATTCCATGCCTTCCAGGCATGAACAGAGCCCCTTTCCTCTCATGTCCTGCCCTCCCTCCTGTTACCTCTTCCTGGTCCAGCATTTGTTGCTTGAGCTTCTCTATGAGTTGGCTTTGCTGGTTGATTTCATCATCCTGTTGGAGGAAACGGGGAAAGATGGGTGAAGGGAAGCTACTCCTTCCAGTTTAGACATGAGAAGTTTGGGGGTAGAGGCAGGATACTGATAAAAATCCAGATAGTATAAGCTTTGAGTTAGAAACCTCATATCCTACAGGAAGATTGCTTGAGACCAGGAGTTCAAAACCAGCCTGGGCCACATAGTGAGAACCTGTCTCTACAAAAAATTTAAAATATTAGTCAGGCCTGGTGGTGCATGCCTGTAATCCCAGTGCATTGAGAGGCCAAGGCGGTAGGATCACTTGAGGCCAGGAGTTTGAGACCAGCCTGGGGAACAAAGTGAGATCCCATCTCCAACAACAACAAAAAAATTAGCTGGACATGGTAGTGTGCACCTGTAGTCCCAACTGCTTTGGAGGCTGAGGTGGGGGAGGAGCCCTTGAGCCCAGGAGTTTGAGGCTTCAGTGAGCTGTTATTGCACCACCGTACTTCAGCCTGGGTGACAGTGCAAGACTCTTTCTCTCAAAGCAAAATAACAATAATAAATGAAAATAAAAGTACTTTTATGAAGAATTATTAATTGTGCATAATAGAATGCTGAATGAAAAAAATCAGATGTGAAATTACATATATAGGTCAGGTGCAGTGGCTCATGCCTGTAATCCCAGCACTTTGGAGGAGGGCCAAGGCAGACAGATCACTGGAGGTCAGGAGTTTGAGACCAGCCTGGCCAATATGGCGAAACCCCATATCTACTGAAAATACAAAATTTACCCCGGCATGGTGGCATGTGCCTGTAATCTCAGCTACTCTGGAGGCTGAGGCAGGAGAATCACTTAAACCTAAGAGACAGACTGTGCATGGTGGCTCATGCCTGTAATCCCGGCATTTTGGGAAACGGAGGCAGGTGGATCGCCTGAGGTCAGGAGTTCAAGACCAGCCTGACCAACACGGAGAAACCCTGTCTCTACTCAAAAATGCAAAATAAGCCGGGTGTGGTGGCACATGCCTATAATCCCAGCTACTCTGGAGGCTGAGGCAGGAGAATCACTTGAACCTGGGAGGCGGAGGTTGCGGTGAGCCGAGATCATGCCATTGCACCCCAGCCTGGGCAAGAAGAGTGAAACTCCGTCTCATCAGGAAAAAAAAACCTGAGAGACAGAGGTTGCAGTGAGCCATGATCATGCCACTGCACTCCAGCTAGACAACAGAGCAAGACTCTGTCTCAAAAAAAAAATTACATATACAGTATATCTCAATTGCATTGTACATGCACAGAGAAAAGCAAAATGTTAAGTATTACCTCTGAATAGTGGATGATTTTAATTTTCTTCTATGTATTTACATTGATTTTTCCACATTTCAATCATGAGCATTTATCCGCTTTTAAAACCAGAACAAGGCAATAGAAGCAATTTTCTTTGATCCTCCGCCTCTCGCGCCACCTGGCACACCTCAGTGCTCTGCCTGGCCGCCCTCACCTTGTCGTCAAGCTGCTTATAGAGGCGGCGGATCTCCTCCTCATATTTCTGCCGCTCCTCAGGCGCAATGCGCACCACAATGGATGAGTTGTCATTCACAGGGGTCTCCTCACAGAGCTCAGCCCCCAGGGCTGCCTCCTCCCCAGCCAGGCGCTCCTTCTCGGGCACATTCTCTCCTGCAAAAGGGCGGGACGAGGTGAGGAATGGGAGAAGAATAGGCTGCATCCACGAGTTCTTCCTTCTCACTCTGCATACCAAGACCTCTGGGGCCCTTGAACTCTCTTGCCAGGTGGACCGTCTACCTTTTTGTGGGGCTGGGAAGGTAGGTAGTCAGCCCCCTCGCTGCCTTCCCTCATGACTGCTCTACTACACCTCTCCAGAAATGCAGCCCCTCTTCTTGGAGATTGGCTTGGTCAGAAACATCACCCAGAGCTGGCTCCCCAGCCTTCTCCTCCTCCTCCCAGCGCCCCTCACTCCCACCGATCTCTCTCTAACCATTGCGCCACCGGCTCAGCTCTGCCTCCAGCTTCGCAATTGTCTCCTTCTGGGCCTTTGTCTTCTCCTTCTCCTTCTCATATTTCTTCTTCCACTGCTCGGCAGTCAACTCCAGATTCACTGAGGCGGTGTTCTTAATGGTCTTTGCACTGGGTGAGAAGAAGAGGAACAAAGAGATGAGACCTACATTACACTTGGGTGACTCTGAGGAGAGAGAACCACAGGGGCTGGGATGGCAAGTTGGGTACCAGGGATCCCTCTGGGGACCCTGCCACTGACCGCTGCCCAAACATCAGCGTGGACTTGGTCTCTGCATCATTGTAACTGGACGGCGAGCAACAGATGAACATAGTCGTCCGGCAGTTTCCCCCCAGAGAGTCCTGGAGAATCCTTGTCATTTTGCTGTCACGATATGGAACATAGCTTTTCTGCGGGAGAAAGGAGACCATGAATCAGAAATAAACTAATACAATTCAACAGGGAATCAGAAAGCACAGTGGTGCTACCCAGGGATCAAGTGACCCATGAATTGGAGCATGATTATATGGTGACATTAGCAGGCAGGGGAGGAGACGGGGTGCGGCTTGAGGGGTGAGGGGACCTAAGGATCACTCACAGTGCCCTCAGCCAGTGCGGAGATCACATTCCCCAGGGCTGACAGTGACTTGTTGATATTCTTTGCCTCGTCCAGCACGGCTCCCTCTGCTCCTGTCTTGCTGACCTACCAGGGCAGTAAGAGATGAGTGTGTATGAGCAACTACACATGGAGAGGGCTGTCACCACCTCATTCCAGGGCTCAGTCCAAGGAGAGAAGAGGGAACAGGGAAGAAGATGGAGTAGAAGAGATGCTTGGCTGGGACTGGGAAAGGCCCTTGCTCTGTTCCCCTCAACTCTCCTGTCCAAGCCCACCTTGCCCTCACCCCTTGCCACATATTATATGATTCCATTCATATGAAATGTTCAGTATAGGCAAATCCATAGAGACAGAGAGTAGATTAGAGGTGGACAGGGGATGGGGTTAGGGGACAATGGAGAGTGACTGCGAATGGGTGATGACAGTGTTCTAGCATTGGGTAGCGTGATGGTTGCACAACCTTGGGAACGTACTACAAACCACTGAGTTGCCTTTGAAATGATGAACTGTATGGTATATGAATTATATCCCAATACAAATAATTTTTTAGTTAAAAAAAAGTCTGTAGTCCCAGCTACTCAGGAGGCTGAGGCAGAAGAATTGCTTGAACCCAGGAGGCGGAGGTTGCAGTGGGCCGAGATCACACCATTGCACTCCAGCCTGGGTAACAAGAGCGAAACTCCATCTCAAAAAAAAAAAAAAAAAAAAAAAAGCCAAGGACCGGCCGGGTGCAGTGGCTCACGCCTGTAATCCCAGCACTCTGAAAGGCCAAGGCAGGTGGATCACAAGGTCAGGAGTTCAAGACCAGCCTGACCAAGATGGTGAAACTCTGTTTCTACTAAAAATACAAAAAATTAGCCAGGCGTAGTGGCAGGTGCCTGTAATCCCAGCTACTTGGGAGACTGAGGCAGATAATTGAACTCAGGAGGCAGAGGTTGTGAGCTGAGATCGCGCCACTGCACTCCAGCCTGGGCGACAGAGCAAGACTCCATCTCAAAAAAAAGAAGAAAGAGCCAAGGTCCAGCTTGGCCAACATAGTGAAATCCCGTCTCTACTAAAAATACAAAAACTTAGCCAGGTGTGGTGGCGGGCACCTGTAATCCCAGCTACTTGGGAGGCTGAGGCAGGAGAATCGATTGAACCCGGGAGGCAAAGGTTGCAGTGAGCCGAGATCATGCCACTGCACTGCAGCCTGGGGACAGAGCAAGACTCTATCTCAAAAATAAGAAAGAGCCAAGGCTTCCACCCACCCCATATCCACAGGACCCCTTACCTTCTCACTCCCTGCCAGGTCCACCAGATACAGCTTCCCACTGAGCTTCTGCTCCGTTTCCATGTTCTCCTGCTTGATGTTGATGAGGAAGATGCTGTGGCTCCGAGAGCTGTGTTCATTCATGTCTGCAGGAGCAAGGGAGAAACAAGACCTGCATCACCCTGCAGAACTGAGGTCCTCAGCTCCTGGCTTCCACTGACCCCAGCCCCGCCCACCCAGAGAGAAGGTGCCCACCGGGACTAGCCCTACTGCCACACCTCCCAAGCAGCAGGGTACCTCAGACAAAGGGTCCTCCTCTTCTAAGGGGCACGGTCTTTCCTGGCTCACTTTTGAGTCCCACCACCCCAGAGGACACAGAAGACAGGTGGATCCCCAGATTCGAGAGAGCCCCTTGTATCCCCACTCACTGGTGACAGCCACATGACGATTTGATTTCCCTTCATCAATCACGTCAAGAATCTCCTCTGGGCTGGACACAAAGCGTTCAGTACAACCCTGTGGGGGACAAATGGACAGTGATCCATACACTTTGTTTTTAAGTTCGTATTTATTTTTATCTTATTTATTACTTTTTTGAAACAGTGTCGGCCGGGCACAGTGGCTCATGCCTGTAATCCCAACACTTTGGGAGGCCAAGAAGGGTGGATCACCTGAGGTCAGGGGTTTGTGACCAGCCTGCCCAACATGGCAAAACCCTGTCTCTACTAAAAATACAAAAATTAGCCAGGTCTGGTGGTGCATGCCTGTAATCCCAGCTACTTGGGAGGCTGAGGCAGGAGAATCGCTTGAACCCAGGAGGCAGAGGTTGCAGTGAGCCAAGATTGCGCCACTGCACTCCAGCCTGGGCAACAAGGGAGGGCCCCAAAAAAAAAAAAAAAAAGAAAGAAAGAAAGAAAAGGAAAGAAAAGGAAAGGAAAAGAAACAGTATTGCTCTACTACCCAGACCGGGGTGCAGTGATACTATCATGGCTCACTGCAACCTTGATTGAGCTCCTGGGCTCAAGCATCCTCACGCCTCAGCGTCCTGAGTAGCTGGGTCTACAGGTGTATGCTACTATGCCTGGCTAATTTTCTTTTTTAATTAAACAAGAGGCCAGGCACGGTGGCTCATGCCTGTAATCCCAGCAATTTGGGAGGCTGAGGCAGGTGGATCACCTGAGGTCAGGAGTGAGAGCTCAATCTGGCCAACATGGTGAAACCCTGTCTCTACTAATAATACAAAAAATTAGCCATGTCCGGCTAGTTTTTTGTATTTTTAGCGGAGACGGGGTTTCATCATGTTGGCCAGGCTGGTCTCGAACTCCTGGCCTCAAGTGATCTGCCCACCTCAGCCTCCCAAAGTGCTGGCATTACAGGTGTGAGCCACCATGCCCAGCCAAGACAGTATCTTTTCTGATCCCCTAGACTCTCCCTGGCCCTGAGGCACATCCCATTCCTCCAGGATATCCATTCTCCAACTTCGGAGTCACTGACCTATGCTCCTCCCCCACCCACACTCTCAATACACCAGGCCCACATAGGTGCCCCGCCCCCACTCTCACCTTGACAAATGGCACCCGGTTCTTGTCCTCGTGCACAGACAAATTTGTCTTGGTCACTGAATCAAAAGAATGCAGGGTGAGCAAGGGTGGTACTTCCATGGCCCCCACCTGCACCTTGAAGTCGGCTCAGATGGTGGTTTTCTTCTCTGTGCTAAAGGAAGACTCTCCCTGTGAAGCCTAAACTCCCTGCACAAGCTGAAGGCTCAGTTCCTCCTCCTTCTCCTCAGGGCTCCAGCTCCCCAGCCCCAGATCCTCTTGAACTGTTTATATGTAGTCCTGAGCTCCTAAGCTCATCTTCTGACCTTCTGAGTTTTTGGAAATTCTGGTGAATGGAGCCAAAGGACTTGAGCGCTGTGTGCCCTCTGCATCTTGTCAATCAGTGCCTAATTCCAAGAGCAATGTGAGCTCTTTTCTCCACCCTCCTCGCACACCCTCATCCAATGGGGCTAAACACTCACCATCCAGAAGGTCACGAATTTTGTCCAGATAAATTTCAAAGTAAGAAACCTGATTAAGAAGAAAGAAAGAGGGTGAAGTAAAGAGGGCCTATCTTAAATCTGGTTTAGGAATCCCATACTAATGTGACCTACTCAAATGGCGGTGGTGGGAGGAAAAGAACAGAAGAGGACATCTGGATGAAGAACTGGGGTAACTGGAAGGGGAATCCAGTTGGGGAGCCCAGGCTCTTCAGTGGGTTTATTTTAGATCTTCCCCTCCCAGTCCCCATCTGAATGCCCAGCTGTTGTGCCTTGGTCACCTTGATGTGGAACTCAAGGTTCTCATCCATGGAGTAGATGTGGTTGAAGATGTCTCGGGCAATTCGAGGAATGATTCCCATCAGCTGGGGGTCGTGCAGCTTTCCCTGGCGAGTGAAGGTATTTGAGAATGAAGCTGGGGCTCGGGGAGAATGAGACAACTCAGATGTATGCAGGTGAACACCAAGGCAAGAGTCAGTAAGAAGAAAGTCCTAAGTTAGGAGATGGTCACCACCATGTCTGCCTTTTAGAGGAGCAAGGAGATAATTGAGTAGCCCTTTGGATTTCCATTACTTTTCCAGATCAAAAGGAGACTGGAGTAGTGGAAAGAATGATACATCACAGCGGGGTGAAGGGGTTCCATTAAACTTCCCCTAATGTTGCCCTTGGGTTCATCATCTGTACCCATCTATCTTCCTCTGGACCAGGCAATCCTTGATTCCTAGATCTTCCCCCACTGAGATTCCCTGATCTTCCATTAACACTCCTAAGCCTCTTAACCACCAGAGTCAGAACCCTCACCTCCATGGTATGTGTTTTCCCTGAGGATGTCTGCCCATAAGCAAAAATGGTGCCATTGTAGCCAGCAAGGACATCTGGAAGAGATAGTGGAGAAAGGGTACTGGTGGAGATAAGCCCGGTAGGGAATGGGGTGCTGAGAAGAGACATTCTAAAAAGAAATCTATTACCTTTGACGATCTGCATGGCACATGCATGATAAACTTGCTCCTGAGTCGTGTTTGGGGGGAATACACGGTCAAAAACATACGGCTTCCCCTGAAATGAAAATAAAATGTATCAGACATCAGTAGGCAGGATGTGAGCAAGAAGAAATACCACAGCACCCTTCCATCAGCTGAGAAAAGCACCCTGTTCTTCAATGCCCCTAATGCATGAAAATGTGGGAGAATGAGAGAAACCAAAGGTACTGACACCAGGGGTTGCGTCTGTGTGGTAGAGGAGTGTCGTACAGTGAGGCTGTGTTAGGGGAACCTAGTCGTGGTGTGATGACTGAGCACTCCACTACCCCAAATTCCTCCCTGGGAAACCAGATGAAAAAAGGCAGTAGGGCCACAGGTGATAAAAAGTGAAGAATCATTCATTAACACTAAAAAGTATCTCAAGCTAGACATACCTTCCTCAACAAATCCACATGCCCTGATATGGAAAGTGCTTCAGCTGTACTAAGTGAAAGATGCAAAGTTAGCAACACGTGTGTATAGCATGTTCCCTACCATGTAAACGAAATTCAGTCTACACTGAGAGCCTCTGTGGAAACATTAACAGAAGCTCTCTCTCTTTGTGAAAGGAATATATTATATTGGAAATATGGATCTCCCTTTAAGAACAGAACAAGCTTTAATTCAAGAACTGTGGGCCAGGCGTGGTGGCTCACGCCTGTAATCCTAGCACTTTGGGAGGCCGAGGCAGGCAGATCACAAGGTTAGATTTCGAGACCGGCCTGCCCAATGTAGTGAAATCCCATCTCTACTAAAAATACAAAAAAAAAATAAAAAATTTAGCCAGGCGTGGTGGCGGGTGCCTGTAATCTCAGCTACTTGGAAGGCTGAGGCAAGGAGAATCACTTGAACCTGGAAGGCAGAGGTTACAGTGAGCTGAGATTGTGCCACTACACTCCAGCCCAGGGGACAGTGCGAGACTCCGTTTCAAAAACAGGAAGGAAGGAAGGGAGGGAGGAAGGGAAGAAAAAAAAAAGAACTGTGAAGCAAATCATTCAGACCTACAAATTCTTGTTTAATTCAGGAATATGTTGTAAATCATGTGTGCTGATAAGAAAGATAAAGATACAAAATACTTACAACTCATGGAGCTAACCAATGAATATATTTGATGGCTAATCACATTACAGGTAAATTTCTAGTATGAGTAAATGAGACAATGCTTGTTCTCTATGATAAGTGACTGACTTGTCAAATTGTTTTACTACAGAGTCCATCTCTATCCAACCGAAATGTAAACCTCAAGATCTACAGACATCAGAGTTTGGGAGATATGTTTTAACTAATTAAGGAAAGTTATAAACCTTGGCTAGAGCTGGAGATGTGGCTCTAGGTATGCAACAACATTGCATAATATATACAGAATTTTTTTTCTAGAAGGAATTATACAAAAGTGTTAACAGTGGTTACATTTTTTTTTTTTTTGAAACGGAGTTTCTCTCTTGTACCCAGGCTGGAGTGCAATGGTGCGTCCTCGGCTCACCGCAACCTCCGCCTCCTGGGTTCAGGCAATTCTCCTGCCTTAGCCTCCTGAGTAGCTGGGATTACAGGCACGCGCCACCATGCCCAGCTAATTTTTTGTATTTTTAGTAGAGACGGGGTTTCACCATGTTGACCAGGATGGTCTCGATCTCCTGACCTCGTGATCCACCCGCCTCGGCCTCCCACAGTGCTGGGATTACAGGCTTGAGCCACCGTGCCCGGCCATGGTTTACATTTTTAAACTATGTTCAAGCATTTAAAATTTTTTTAATGGCAAAGAAGAGATAACAGTGTATTCCTTTTTTCTTTATTTAATTTTTTACTTGAGATGGAGTCTCCCTTTGTTGCCCAGACTGGAGTGCAGTGTCAGGATCTTGGCTCACCACAACCTCTGCCTCCTGGGTTCAAGCCGTTCTCCTGCCTCAGCCTCCCCAGTAGCTGAGATCACAGGCACCCACCACCATGCCTGGCTAATTTTTTGCATTTTTAGTAGAGACAGGGTTTCACCATGTTGGGCAGGCTGGTCTTGAACTCCTGACCTCAGGTGATCCGCCCACTTCAGCCTCCCAATGTGCTGGGATTACAGGTGTGAGCCACTGCACCTCGCCTCTTTATATTTGTGTAAAAGAAAACTAATAAATTTGTTTTTAATATTAAAAAAATTAAATCTGGCTTATAGAAAAAAATCAACCTAAAATTTTTACCTTGTCTCTCTGTGGTGAAAGCCTCTGAAGCCCAAGAAACGGAATCCACAAAGGAAAAGAAGTTAGAAAAGTGCTCTCTGGGCCGGGCGCGGTGGCTCAAGCCTGTAATCCCAGCACTTTGGGAGGCCGAGGTGGGTGGATCACGAGGTCAAGAGATCAAGACCATCCTGGTCAACATGGTGAAACCCCGTCTCTACTAAAAATACAAAACATTAGCTGGGCATGGTGGTGCGTGCCTGTAATCCCAGCTACTCAGGAGGCTGAGGCAGGAGAATTGCCTGAACCCAGGAGGCGGAGGTTGCGGTGAGCCGAGATCGCGCCATTGCACTCCAGCCTGGGTACAAGAGTGAAACTCTGTCTCAAAAAAAAAAAAAAAGAAAAGAAAAGTGCTCTCTGTAATGTACCGTAAACTGATAGAAGCTTTCTGAAGGACAATTCTATTAAATATTTAATCCATACTGTTCATACTCTGTACCAGGATTCCAGTGCTAAGATTTCCTTTTACAAAACACTTGCTGGGCCGGGCATAGTGATGCATGCCTATAATCCCAGCACTTTAGGAGGCTGAGGCAGGCAGATCACTTCAGATCAGGAGTTCAAGACCAGCCTGGGCAACATGGTGAAACCCCATCTCTACAAAAATTAGCTGGGTGTGGTGGTGCATGCCTATCAGCTACTCAGGAGACTACTCGGGAGGCTGAGGTGGGCGAATTACCTGAGCTCAAAAGGCAGAGGTTGCAGTGAGCCAAGATCGGGCCACTGCACTCCAGCCTAGGCGACAGAGAGAGACCCTGCATCAAAACAAACAAACAAACAAAAAGAAAACCTCCCTTTTTTCTTTTATTTTATTTTTCTTGAATCAGGGTCTCATTTGTCATGCAGGCTGGAGTGCAGTAGTGAAATCATAGCTCACGGCATCCTTAACCTCCAGGGCCTAAGCAATTCTCCCAAGTATTTGGGACCACAGGCACATGCTACTACGCCTGCCTAATTTTGTTTATTTTTTGTAGAGGCAGAGACTCACAATGTTGCCCAGGCTGGTCTCAAACTCATGGGCTCAAGCGATCCACCCAACTCAGCCTCCCAAAGTGCTAGGAGTGCAAGCGTGAGCCATCATGCCCCGCCTTAAAAGCTCTCATAAAGGGCCGGGCGCGGTGGCTCAAGCCTGTAATCCCAGCACTTTGGGAGGCCGAGGCGGGTGGATCACGAGGTCAAGAGATCCAGACCATCCTGGTCAACATGGTGAAACCCCGTCTCTACTAAAAATACAAAAAATTAGCTGGGTATGGTGGCGCATGCCTGTAATCTCAGCTACTCAGGAGGCTGAGGCAGGAGAATTGCCTGAACCCAGGAGGTGGAGGTTGCGGTGAGCCGAGATCGCGCCATTGCACTCCAGCCTGGGTAACAAGAGCGAAACTCCGTCTCAAAAAAAAAAAAAAAAAAAAAAAAAAACTCTCATAAATTAGTAACAAAAAGACAAAAACTAAACCAGAAAAAAGTGAACAAGAACTAGAAACAAGCAACAGAAGAAGAAATATAAATGTTCAGTAATCATGAAGATGTTCCACATTTTCCAAGAAAAAAACGGAAATGGTAAAATCTCTTTTCACCTCTCAAACTGAAAAACAAAATTTTCATCATAATACCTACTGTAGATACGGGTTCAAAGAAATGAGAACCTTCATTATCTTCTGGTTGGAGAGTACATCCATATAACTATTCAAAAATGCATAATCAAAAGCCTTAAATTTTATATATCCATGGATCCAGAAATTCTACTTCTAAGAACTGATACTATGGAAATCAAGATTTTGCTACCAGGATGTTTATAATCTCACTGCTTATAAAAATGAGAAATTGAAGACAACTTAAAGGAGTGACATTTAGGAGACTGGTTAACCTAAAGAGTGGATTAAATTATAGCATATACATATATTTTATTCCTCACTGTTATTTAAAATAATGTCATAACTGGCTGGGCGTGGTGGCTCATGCCTGTAATCCCAGCATTTTGGGAGACCAAGGCAGGCAGATTATTTGAGGCCAGCAGTTCAAGACTAGCCTGGCCAACATAGTGAAACCCTGTCTCTAAAAATACAAAAATTAGCCAGGCGTAGGAGCATATGCCTGTAATCTCAGCTACTTGGGAGGCTGAGGCACAAGAATCGCTTGAACCCAGGAGGCAGAGGGTGCAGTGAGCTGAGATCACACCACTGCTCTCCAGCATGGGTAACAGAGTGAGACTCTGTCTCAAAAAAAATAAAAATAAAATAAAAATAAAAATGTAATAATAGAACATCAATAAATAAAACATCAACATATCTCAAAAGCATGTTGAAATAATCCAAACACAAAAGAACACATACTGTATTATTCTCTTTATATGACGTTTAAGAATGGACAGAACTTATCCATAGTGCTAGAAGTCAAAATAGCAGCTACCTGCTATTGTGGTAACAATATGCAAGTGGTAATGACAGAAAGAGGACATGGAGGAGCTTTCAGGAGTGACAAAAATGTTCTAGATTTTGATCTGTGCAGTGGTTACATGGGTGTCTACATGTTATAAAATTCATCAAGCTGTTTGCCTAAGATCTGTACATTGTATGTAAATTATATCACTATCATAAATTATAACATCATAAAATGATGTTTTAATGGCTCTTAAACATATTAATTAATGCTCAGCCTTAGTGTTAATAAGCAAAATGCATATTAAAACTATGAAACACAATGTTTACCTATGAAAGTGGCCAAAATAACACAGACAATGCACTACACTGGTGAGAATGTGAGTAAATAGATACACATACTGCTGAGGGTGCATAGAAATTGGAGGCCGGATGCAGTGGTTCACGCCTGTAATCCCAGGACTTTGGGGGGCCAAGGCAGATGGATCACGAGGTCAAGAGAGCGAAACCATCCTGGCCAACATGGTGAACCCCATCTCTACTAGAAACACAAAAAATTAGCTGGGTGCGGTGCATGCCTGTAGTCCCAGCTACTCGGGTGGCTGAGGCAGGAGAATCAAATGAACCTGGGAGGCAGAGGTTTCAGTGAGCTGAGATCATACCATTGCACTCCAGCTTGGGTGACAGAGCGAGCAAAAAAGAAAAAAAAAAGAAATTGAAGCCAACTCTATGAAAGGCAATTTGGAATTAGCCTTACATTTTTAAATGCATATACCTTATGAACTCCAGTTTTAAAAATTTATCCTGTAGACACACTGCACATATGCAAAAAATATTTATACCAAGGCTATTTAACTGCTTGTAATAGCAGATGATTAGAACAACCCTTCATGTAATCCAACAAAGGCCTGGTTAAATAATGGACTATCCCTACAATAAATTATACAGTTGAAGGAGATAGGTCATGTGCAGTGTAATCCCAGTTCTTTTAGAGGTGGAGGCTGGAGGATCCTTGAGACCAGGAGTTGAGACCAGCCTGGGCAACATAGGGAGACCCTGTCTCTACAAAAATAATAATAAAAAATAATAGCCAGGCATGGTGGCATGGGCCTGTGATCCCAGGCTCAGGACACTGAGGTAGAGTGATGGCCTGAGCCTGGAAGGTGGAGGTTGCAGTGAGCCGTGACTGCACCACTGCACTGCAGCCTGAGCAACAGAGCAAAACCCTGTCTCGGAGGGAAAACAAAAAAACAAAAAAAAACAGCAGGCTTGGTGGCTCACATCTGTAATCCCAGCACTTTGGGAGGCTGAGGCAGGCAGATCACAAGGTGAGGAGTTTGAGACCAGCCTGACCAACATGGTGAAACCCCATCTCTACTAAAAATACAAAAATTAGCCAGACATGGTGGCTCACACTTGTAATCCCAGCTACTCAGGAGGCTGAAGCAGGAGAATTGCTTGAACCCAGGAGGCGGAGGTTGCAGTGAGCTGAGATTGCCCCACTGCACTCCAGCCTGAGGAACAGCAAGACTCTGTCTCAAAAAGAAAGAAAAAAAAAAGAATGAGATAATTTTTTTTTTTTTTTTTTT